>NC_064636.1:83964101-84151601 GCF_023864275.1 Schistocerca cancellata
TACTCAAGCGTCAACTTTAGGTTACAATATCTCCGGGTGTAATTAACATTTTACAATGCAAAAAACGGCACTGATTACGTATTTGTTTATATGTTCAGATGTGCTAAACTAACAGGGTTCCATTTAAAAAAACGTAGGTTTGTGTTAAAAAACGTACTTCCGTGAATTTTTTTTATGGTTTGTATTAACCAATTACACTAGCCCCTCTCATCACGTTCGGTCTGTGGAATCGATTCGTCAGTATTTGATGTGGTTTACGAAATATATCCAGCGGTAATGTTAGGTGACTCACCCTGTATAGCAGTTCTTTGCCACAATTGATTGCTGATTCTGAGAATTTAATCTTCCAACTCTCTGGAACATCAATGTTTGTTGCTACCTAAACATTGAACTTCTACATCGGTGGATTTGGTGTAGTGGTGAAGATGATGGGGCTCTGTTCCCTTGGACCTCCAGGTCGCCTGATCTGACACCTTGTGACAGTTTCCTGTTGGGATACACTGAGGACTGTGTTTACATTCCCTCACTGTCATGACCACTGGCACAGCTCAGAGGAAGCACCATTGTTTTTGTGGTGACCTCTGACTGGATGTTGCTACATAAGATGCGACATGTACCTGATCACTCTTTGAATGTGTCATGAAGCCAGAGGGGCACTCACAGAAAGTTTGTTGTTGTTGTTGTGGTCTTCAGTCCTGAGACTGGTTTGATACAGCTCTCCATGCTACTCTATCCTGTGCAAGCTTCTTCATCTCCCAGTATCTACTGCAACCTACATCTTTCTGAATCTGCTTAGTGTATTCATCTCTTAGTCTCCCTCTACGATTTTTACCCTCCACGCTGCCCTCCAATGCTAAATTTGTGATCCCTCGATGCCTCAGAACATGTCCTACCAACCGATCCCTTCTTCTAGTCAAGTTGTGCCACAAACTTCTCTTCTCCCCAATCCTATTCAATACCTCCTCATTAGTTACGTGATCTACCCACCTTATCTTCAGCATTCTTCTGTAGCACCACATTTCGAAAGCTTCTATTCTCTTCTTGTCCAAACTAGTTATCGTCCATGTTTCACTTCCATACATGGCTACACTCCATACAAATACTTTCAGAAACGACTTCCTGACACTTAAATCTATACTCGATGTTAACAAATTCCTCTTCTTGAGAAACGCTTTCCTTGCCATTGCCAGTCTACATTTTATATCCTCTCTACTTTGACCATCATCGGTTATTTTACTCCCTAAATAGCAAAACTCCTTTACTACTTTAAGTGTCTCATTTCCTAATCTAATTCCCTCAGCATCACCCGACTTAATTTGACTACATTCCATTATCCTCGTTTTGCTTTTGTTGATGTTCATCTTATATCCTCCTTTCAAGATACTGTCCATTCCGTTCAACTGCTCTTCCAAGTCCTTTGCTGTCTCTGACAGAATTACAATGTCATCGGCGAACCTCAAAGTTTTTACTTCTTCTCCATGAATTTTAATACCTACTCCGAATTTTTCTTTTGTTTCCTTTACTGCTTGCTCAATATACAGATTGAATAACATCGGGGAGAGGCTACAACCCTGTCTTACTCCTTTCCCAACCACTGCTTCCCTTTCATGCCCCTCGACTCTTATAACTGCCATCTGGTTTCTGTACAAACTGTAAATGGCCTTTCGCTCCCAGTATTTTACCCCTGCCACCTTCAGAATTTGAAAGAGAGTATTGCAGTTAACATTGTCAAAAGCTTTCTCTAAGTCTACAAATGCTAGAAACGTAGGTTTGCCTTTTGTTAATCTTTCTTCTAAGATAAGTCGTAAGGTCAGTATTGCCTCACGTGTTCCAACATTTCTACGGAATCCAAACTGATCTTCCCCGAGGTCGGCTTCTACCAGTTTTTCGATTCGTCTGTAAAGAATTCGCGTTAGTATTTTGCAGCTGTGACTTATTAAACTGATAGTTCGGTAATTTTCACATCTGTCAACACCTGCTTTCTTTGGGATTTGTAGAGTGCAAAATGCAGACTTCATGATTTTGTTGTTCTGTTCATGCATCAGTCATATTTGAATGTGTAAAGATTGTGAGTGGCACCAAAGATAGTGTCCAGTCCCTACTGAATGAGACAGGAACTGAAATTGAGGGTAGCTAGACAAAAACTGAAATGCTTAAACCTGTTTTAAAATGCTCCTTTAAAAAGGAGAACCCAGGAGAATTGCCCTGATTAATCCTCAGACCACGGAAAAGATGAATGAATAAGTATTAGTGTCAGTGGTGTTGAGAAACAGCTGAAATCATTAAAATGAACAAAGCTCCAGGCCCTGATGGAATCCCTGTCAGATTCTATACTGAATTTCCAGCTGAGTTAGCCCCTCTTCTCCCTATAATCTGTCGTGGATCCCACGAACAAAACGCCGTGCCCAGTTCTTGGAGAAAGGCACAGGCCACATCTGCATACAAGAAGGGTAGTAGAAGCGGTTCACAAAACTGCTGTCCAATATCCTTGACATCGATTTGTTGTAGAATTATTAAACATTTTGAACAGAATGCCCTCCTCAATGCCAGCCATCGTGGATTCTGGAAACATCAGTCGTCATAAACATATTCTGAGCTCAAAGATAATGAGGTATTTTGAACAGAATGACCTCCTCAATGCCAGCCATCATGGATTCTGGAAACATCAATCATATGAAACCCAACTTGCACTTTTGTCATATGATATACTGAAAGCTTTGGATCAAGGATGTCAGGTAGATGCAGTGTTTCTTGTTGTCCAAAAAGTGCTGGACTCAATGCCAAACCTATGCTTATTGTCAAAAGTTTGATCATATGATCTTCTGCTTCGTCCCCCCCCCCCCCCCCCCCCTCCATCTCTCTCTCTGAGTCATCATTCTTCTGACTGGTTTGATGCAGCCCATCACAAATTCCTCTACTGTGCCATCCTCTTCTCTTACAGTAGCTAGATATATTACAGTCTCTGTCTTTCTGTATAGTTTTTACACTCTAAAAAAATGGCTCTGAGCACTATGGGACTCAACTGCTGAGGTCATTAGTCCCCTAGAACTTAGAACTAATTAAACCCAACTAACCTAAGGACATAACAAACACCCATGCCCGAGGCAGGATTCGAACCTGCGACCGTAGCGGCCTTGCGGTTCCAGACTGCAGCGCCTTTTACACTCTGTAGCTCCCTCTGGTGCCATGTAAGTTGCTCCCTGGTGGCTTAACAGATGTCCTAGCATCCTGTCCTTTCTCCTAGTCAGTGGTTTCCATATATTCCTTTCTTATCAGATTCTGTTCAAAACCTCCTCATTTCTTACCTTATCAGGCCTCCTAATTTTCAACATTCATGTGTAGCACCACATCTCAAATGCTTCAATTCTCTTCTGTTCTGGTTTTCCCACAGTCCACGTTTTACTACCATACAATGCTGTGCTCTAAACATACATTCTCAAAAATTTCTCTCTCAAATTAAGGCCTATGTTTGATACTAGTAGACTTCTCTTGGCCAGGAATGCAGTTCTTGCCAGTGCTAGTCATCTACATCCATACTCCGCAAGCCACCTGACGGTGTGTGGCGGAGGGTTAACCTGTGTTAACATGCCACAGCAATGCCTCGGCGACGTGCATGCCGACGTCGCTCGCGGCGCAGCGTTCCTGTGTATCGTGCTTTGAAGGCTATTGATATTGACTTGGCTGGACAGTTTAACAAGCAACAATTAATTGGAGGTCCAAATGTGTTTCGAGGACTCCGCCTGAACTTCACATGTGATGTACAGGCTGTGTTTGGAGGTAGTACATGGCTTACACTTGCTGTAGTGTGGGGCAATCATTGTGATTATGGTGGCCTTGAAGCATTTCCAGATGCTAACATTTTGGCCTGGAAACCATGGAGTATAGCTGAGACAACAGGATTGCTGTCTAAAGTTCCATATGGTACGCTTGTTCCATCTATGCCATTTGTGTTGAGTACCAGAAGAAAGAAGAAGTTAAATGCAGATGAGTATCTGTTTATATGGGCCAAAGTGGGGAATGGAAATTGTAAAATAAAGTATCTCTATCGGTTCTCCCTTCTATTCCAGTCTCGCATTGTTCGTGGAAAGAAGGATTGTCGGTATGCTTCTGTGTGGGCTCTAATCTCTCTGATTTTATCCTCATGGTCTCCTCGCGAGATATACGTAGGAGGGAGCAATAAACTGCTTGACTCTTCGGTGAAGGTATGTTCTCGAAACTTTAACAAAAGCCCGTACCGAGCTACTGAGTGTCTCTCCTGCAGAGTCTTGCACTGCAGTTTATCTATCATCTCCGTAACGCTTTTGATGTGCTCCTTGCTCTATCCATCATTTAGTTATTTTGCTGCCTAGGTAGTAGAATTCCTTAACTTCATCTACTTTGTGACCATCAATCCTGGTCTTAAGTTTCTCACTGTTTTTCATTTCACTACTTCTCATTACTTTCATCTTTCTTCGATTTACTCTCAATCCATATTCTGTACTCATTAGACTGTTCATTCCATTCAGCAGATCATGTAATTCTTCTTCACCTTCACTGAGGACAGCAATGTCATCAGCGAATCATACACCCAAGACCCCTTCTGAATCTTCCTTTTATTCCATTATTGCTTCTTCGATGTATAGACTCAACAGTAGAGGTGAAAGATTACATCTCTGTCTTACACCCTTTTTAATCCAAGCACTTCATTCCTGGTTGTTCACACTTACTATTCCCTCTTGGCTCTTGTAAATATTGTATATTGCCTGTCTCTTCCTATAGCGTACACCAATTTTCCTCAGAATTTCAAACATCTTGCACCATTTGACATTGTCGAATGCTTTTTCCAGGTCGACAAATCCTATGAATGTGTCTTGAGTTTTCTTTAGCCTTCCTTCAATTCGCAATGTTGGGATTGCCTCTCTGCTGCTTTATGTTTCCTAAAACCAAACTGATCATCATCTAACACACCATCAATTATCTTTTCCATTCTTCTGTAGATTATTCTCGTCAGCAGCTTGGGTGCATGAGCTGTTAAGCTGATTGTGCAATAATTCTCACACTTGTCAGCTTTTACAGTCTTCGGAACTATGTGGATGATATTATTTCGAAAGGCAGATGGTATGTCGGCATGGAGAGCTGCACCAACCAGTCTCAGGACTGAAGACCACAACAACAACAACAACAACAACAGATGGTATGTTGCCAGACTTACACGTTCTATACACCAACATGAATAGTCATTCTGTTGCCACTTCCCCCAATGATTTTTTAGCCTTAGAGAACTTAAAGCATAACTTGTCATTCTGTAGTATTTCTGTATCCCACTTCTTTGCTTATTGATTGTTTGTGTCTAACCTCTTAAACTTTTGCCTACTCTTCATCACTACTAAATTGTGATCTGAATCTATGTATGCTCCTGGGTATGCCTCAAAATCCAGTATCTGATTTCGGAATCTCTGTCTGACCATGATGTAATCTAACTGAAATCGTCCCATGTCACCTGGCCTTTCCAAGTATACCTCCTTCTCTTGTGATTCTCGAACAGAGTATTCGCTGTTACTAACTGAAATTTACTACATAACTCAATTAGTCTTTCTCCTCTCTCATTGCTTGTACAAAGCCCATAGTCTTGTATAAATGCTTTTTTGACTTGTTCCCCTACAACTGCATTCCAGTCCCCGATGACTATTAGATTTTCATCTCCCTTTACGTACTGCATTATCTGTTCAGTATCCTCATGTACTTTCTCTTCCTCTTCATCTTCAGCTTGTGACATCAGCATGTATACCTGAACTATCATAGTCTGTGTTGCTTTGTTGTAGATTCTGATAAGAACAACTCTATCACTGAAATGTTCACAGTAATGATCTCTTACCCTACCTTCCTATTCATAATGAATCCTACTCCTGTTATACTATTTTCTTCTGCTGTTGATATTACCCTGTACTCATATGACAGAAATCCTTGTCTTCTTTCCATTTCACTTCACTGGCCCTTACTGTATCTAGATTGAGCACTTGTATTTCCCTTTTCAGATTTTCTATCTTCCCTACTACATTCAGGCTTCTTACGTTCCATGCCACGACTTGTTGGTTATTCAGTCTTCTTCTCATGGTCACATCCCCCCTGCCAGTCCCCTCCCAGAGATCTGCACGAGGGACTATTCTGGAATCTTTTGCCAGTAGAGAGATCATTATTATACTTTTTCTATTACTGCCCATATGCCCTGTGGATACACATTATTTGTCTTTAATGCTGTGGTTTCTGTTGCCTCCTGCATCCTCACACCATTCATTGATCATTGCTCATTCTTCCTCCTTTTAGTGGCAGCTTCACACCCCAAGGGCAAGAAATTGCCTGAACCTCTGTCCACACCTCCGCCCTCTTTGAAAGGCCATTGGCAGAATGAGGGTTACTTCTTATGCCAGAAGTATTCAGGCCCCAGAGCTTATTGTTAATCAAAATTTAGGCAGTGGTGGGGTTCGAATCTGGGACTCCGGACGTTTTGATTACTAATCAAAGATGCTACCACTAGACCACAGGTGCTCTCGTGCGTATGGGGTATGAAGTGAAATTTGTCACTGGATTGAGTTGTTGTTGTTGTTTTTGTAGGGAGGATGGAGAATGTTATCTTGGATGGAGAATCATGATCAGATGTAGATGTAACATTGGGTGTGCCCCAGGGAAGTATGTTGGGACGCTTGTTGTTCATGTTGTGTATTAATAACCCTGCAGACAATATTAATAGTGACCTCAGGCTTTTTGCAGGTGATGATGCAGTTATCTACAATGAAGTACTATATATAGCTGCAAAAATATTCAGTCAGATCTTGATAAGATTTCAAAGTGGTGCAAAGATTACCAACTTGCTTTACATGTTCAGAAATGTAAAATTGTGCACGTCACAAAACGAAGAAACGTAATATCCTATGACTATAATATCAGTGAGTCACTGTTGGAATCAGCAACTTGTTTTACATGTTCAGAAATGAAAAATGGTGCACTTCACAAAACGAAAAAACTTAGTATCGTATAACAAACTTGTTTGTGTGGCCATCCTCCGCTCCGCAGCAAGCATATAAATACTTGTTTAAATACTTGTTTTGTAAATAAAACTGCCTTTCCTGCTGCCACTTAATTTACCTATCCCACACACGTTTCGCCTTTTTCTTGTTCTAAGGCATCATCAATGGGATTTATAACTATGCAATTTTGTTAGTTTTAGACTATTAAACAGTTCACGTTTTGGTTTTTTTTTATGTAAAAAAGTAATTACGTACAATTTTCTGATCTGCGTTTCCTCACATCTGGTCTGGAGGTCGCATATTACTGACATATAAGCACCACTTTGCGTTCTGACCTTCTTCACACTGTACACCATGTTCCTTCTTGTTTTTGTGGTGTACTATTGTTCTTTCGCCTCTCTCTCTCTCTCTCTCTCTCTCTCTCTCTCTCTCTCTCTCTCTCTCGCCCCCCCCCCTCTCTCTCTCTCTCTCTCTCTCTCTCTCTCTCTCATCTCTCTCTCTCTCTCTCTCTCTCTCTCTCTCTGCTGTCTCTCTCTCACACACACACACACACACACACACACACACACACACTCTGTGTAAACGTCATGAACAGAAGTTAGTCTTGAACATGTACTTGTTAGGTTGGCAACAAGTAGGTAAACATGCCAAAGAGGAGGAAATGCGCAATGGAGCTGCAATATTTACGTTTTGAAAAACCAGTGTCTGATGAAATAGTTACATTGAGTGGCAAAAGAACAATAGTACACCACAAAAAACAAGGAGAAACAGGGTGAACAGTGTGAAGGTGGTCAGAATGCAAAGTGGTGCTTATATGTCAGTAATATGCGACCTCCATGCCAGATGTGAGGAAAAGCAGATCAGAAAATTGTAAGTAATTACTTTTCTACATTAAAAAAATCACGATGTGAACTGTTTAATAATCTAAAACTAACAAAATTGTATCATTATAGATCCCACTGATGATGCCTTAGAATAAGAAAAAGGCGAAACGTGTATGGGATAAATATATGAAGTGAAGTGGTAGCAGGAAATGTAGTTTTATTTACAAAACAAGTATTAGTATCCTATGACTATAATATCAGTGAGTCACTATTGGAATCAGCCAACTCGTACAAATACCTGGGTGTAACACTTTGGAGAGGTATGAAATGCAATGATCACATCAGTGCAGTCGTAGGGAATGCAGGTGGTAGACTTTAGTTCATTAGTACAATTTCGAGGTAGGGCAATCAGTTTACAAAGGAGATTGCTTACAAATCACTCACGTGACCGGTTTTAGAATATTTCTCAAGTGAGTGGGACCCGTACCAACTAGGTCTAATGATGGATATTGAACGTATACAGATAAGGGCAGCACAAATGGTTGCAGGTTTGTTTGATCCATGGGAGAGTGTTGCAGAGATACTGAAGAAACTGAACTCACAGACTGTTGAAGGTAGACATAAACTATCCCAAGAAAGTCTGCAGACAAAGTTTCAAGAACTGGCTTTAAATGATGACTCTAAGAATATACTACAATCCCCTACGTATCGCTCACATAGGGATGATAAGATTAGAATAGTTACTGCATGCACAGACACATTGAAACAATCATTGTTTGTGCACTCCACACGAGAATGGAACGGGAAGAAATCCTACTAACTGGTACAGTGAGAGTAGAGATGTATATGTAAATGTTGATGTAATACTTTAGAAAATAAAGAGCTTTGAAAATGAATGAATCATTTGTAGTAGCCCTGTATTGTTCAGCTAACAAGGAGGACATTAACCAATGTGCCTGCCTTTCATGGATCTTTGTTATGGAGATTTGAATGGCAGTACATCTTTATTAAATAACACTGTATTTTTTTTATTCAGTAGTCCACTCCCCCTCCTCAGGACCTGATAACAGCACATCAGAATGCACCATTAAGGGGAGTTGGAATGGGAATTTTTTTTTTCAGATTTTCGGATTTTTATCTCGTTATAAAATTTGCAATTTTCCGAATAAAGTGATATACATATCACCTCACATGGGAAGCATTTTATTTTATTTTATTTTATTGAATGTAATCTACACTGGTTGAAAATGTTAAAATTTTTACGTGCATTACTTCAAGATCTCATAAAACTGGTAATTTTTTATATAGAATACTGTGTATCACTGTGTTATGAATGTTAAATTATGTGTTTGTATTGGTAGCACTCTCAAAAACAGTATCATATTGTTTCATAGTATAAACACGTGTTGTATGTCGATGGTAAAACCACAAGAAGCAGGTTGACAGACAAAATGATTGATGAACTACAGCAGTATTATGAGATGGGCATTAGCAATAATACTGAGGATTTGTTCAAAATGAAGCAGGCAGTATGGACTACCTTCTTCCACAGACTATCGACTGGTGAAAAACCAGTACACCGTCTTTGCCCTCCTGGACCTGATTCATGGTGCAAGTTCCGCGATGCCAAGTACTCAGACAGTTCACACAGCCATAAACATTCCATCCCAGCACTAGTCATGGATATCATAAAACCTATTTACAGAGACCTGGCAAATCCTGAATTACTGAAGAAGTGTCTGCACGGTCAGACTCAAAACCCCATTGAGTCGTTCAAAGTCTTACACGGACTTGCTTACCAAAAATATTTGTGTTGGAATGAAGACACTATAGTGGGGGGCCAGTGATGCTGTTATTGCTTTTAATTATGGCAACAATGGTAGAGTGAAAGTGGCACAGCATATGGGAATTAATCCTTCAGCAAACTGCATCAGAGAACTTTAATGGATGGACAAGGTTTGCACTGATAAAGCAGAGTATGCAGCGCAGTTGGCCATTACGGTCCAGAAAGAAGAAAAAACTTGGAAAAAGATCAAGAGGATGTTATACAGTATGGTGCAGGATGCTACTGACTGACTGACTGACTGACTAAAAATAAAAAAATAATCATATATTAAGTGAGTTGCAGTCTGTTGAAATCTTAGAAGCTGTTCCTGAAAATTTATGTTGCATTTTTCCCTAAATCTCAGAAATCACTTGGAGTAGAGTATCGAAATTTTCAGGAAGTA
The DNA here is from genome assembly GCF_023864275.1 of Schistocerca cancellata. NCBI lineage: Eukaryota > Metazoa > Arthropoda > Insecta > Orthoptera > Acrididae > Schistocerca > Schistocerca cancellata. The sequence goes on from NC_064636.1 coordinate 83,974,158, forward strand.
ATAACATACATATCCTGAGTCTACTGAACTAAAAGAAGAACATAATATGTATCATTAAAATTATTTAGGCTAACATACAAAAAAGTACACAAAATTTTAACCTTGTAATTAAAAAATTGTATTTGTGAAAGCACTGGCTGAAATGCAGTTATTGTAGTTCAGTAGACTCAGATCATACAGTTTAATGTCCTGGTGGTGTGGTTACCACACTGGACTCGCATTTGGGAGATGATGGTTCTAACCCATGTCCGACCATCCACATTTCGATTTTCCGTGATTTAGATTTAGATTTTCCCTGAATTGCCCAAGCAACCAGACAAATGCTGAGATGGTCCCTTCAAAAGGGCACGGCCGCAGGGTTGGGACTGCCGGAAACACCTCTGGAAGTCTTCTTTTGGAATGGTGTTCAGCTCTGTCGTCGTGTTCCGCATTATCTCTTCTCTACTCTCAAATCGGGATCCTTTCAGTGGCGTCTTCAATTTTGGAAACAACCTGAAGTCCCAAGGGGACGTGTCTGTAGAGTAGGGAGGTTGGCGAACAGCAGTAATTCCATGTTTGGCCAAGAAATTTTGAATCAAGTGTCGCGGAGTAGCCGGAGAACATTTTGATAGTACTCCTTTGTCACTGTTTGTCCTTCCGGTGTGTATTCGTGATGCACAATTCCACGGACATCAAAGAAAACAGTCAGCATCACCTTGATTTTGCTTCGCACTTGTTGCACTTTCTTTGGACTTGGGGACTCGGGATGCTTCCATTGCGATGACTGTCTTTTTGTTTCTGGCTCGTACCTGTACACCCATGACTCGTCTCCAGTTATCAAACATCAAAACGGAGGTCTTTTTGTTCCTGTGACAACAACTTGGGCACGAATTTCGCAGCCACTCAGTGCATGTTCAAATCATCACGCAAAATTGCTTGTGCAGAATCTTTACTCACTCCAACCTCTTGGGCAAGCTCTCGCATGGTCAAACGATGATCTGCAATCAACAAATTTTGCACACTGTCAACAACAGCTGCACTCTGAGCAGTTTAGGGCCTGCCAGAATGCTGGTGACACTCTGCTGATAAGCGGCCATTATTGAATCAGTTGAACCACTCCTTAATTTGTGTTACACCCATCGCATCTTCTCCAAACACTTGCTAAATCTTACAAATTGTTTAGCTTTGAGAAACACCAAGCTTTTGACAAAATTTGATGCAGTATATTTGTTCAACACATTCAATCGAGAGAATCGGTAATCTGTCGAACACGTTGTGTAGGACCTCATTCTGCGACAGAGAGGCAGTGACTGACATGCTGGAAGGTGGGGACAAAGTTCACGCATTCACATAAAGGTCTCTTTCTTTACTGTGTACAGTGGCACCGCGCTATTGTCTCTATTTTGTGTGGGAAAATCAAAGGTCGGATACTTTTTAGACAGACCAGTCTAGTAAGGTTTCTATTACTTTCTAAATTAAATTACAGGTCTGATGATGGTCATGTGATATGACCGAAATTGGTCAACTATGTTCTTGTAACATACATGGTGTGATCAAGACTGAATTTTAAAAAGAAAAATTTAAAAAATTTTTGATCACTGTTCCAGAAATGTTTATGTTTAAAAAAAAAGACCTCGTATATTTTTCAATAGCATTACTGCTCTTCGCCAGAACTCGAGTCAGTTTACAGACTACATTAATTTTTGCAGTTTTTAGGGTGAGATTTCTTTCTTTTTTTTTTCCCCGGCGGGGTCAGGGATTTTTACCTGCCTCGAGATGACTGGGTGTTTGTGTTGTCCTCATCATTTCATCATCATCCAGGAAAGTGGCGAAATTGGACTGCGCAAAGGTTGGGAAATTGTACGGGCGCTGATAACCGCGCTGTTGAGCGCCCCACAAACCAAACATCAACATCATCATCATCTTTCTTTTTGTGCTTCTTTACAGCAAAATATTGTCTTTTGCAGGGACCTGAAAGCTTCACAACTGCACCAGAACAGGACCAAAGTGCAGATACATTTCCGGTCCCGGAAATGACAGAAACTCAGGTATTTCACCACATTTTCTGTTTACACTTTGTGGTGAAGAAAGAAAAAGAAGGTGACGTGATTTTCATGCACTCCTTTTAATCAAGCCTTTTCAGAGTGTTTGGTGTCAATGAATAATTTCTCTCACATATCAAACACCTACTATTGTTTCACAACTGTGAAACCAGATCGCATATGTCCTGCATCTCGTCTGTGCCCATACCTGACACCAAATCTCTCTCCACCTCCTTATCCATTTCAGCCGTATTTTCCTCTAACCTACATGTTACACAGACCCACTCTGCATTCAGCTGTAGAGTAAAGCTTTGTCTGTTCATCTTTTCAGATTTTGTGCATGTTTACTGTCAACAAATATGTTTTGGAGTGGGGTTCTACTTTGTTTCAGTTAAATTTCACCGTCAGCTGTGGGTTCATCAAAATGGAGTGAAATTCCCATCTGGAATTCTGTATAGCAGAACCAGTGGAATATATTGAAAACAGTAGTGATGCAGTCTGTGTTTGGAACACAGTTTTACGGAGTTGTATCACGGTGGAAACCACACACACACACACACACACACACACACACCAATTAACAAAGCTCATCACAAGTAACATGTCCTCACACTCAATAAGAAGAAAATTTTCAGAAACAAGTACAATACTCTAACAAATAAATGTTAAAACATAATAGACCAACTAATGTTGACAGCAGTAACTTAACATTTAAATTTTTGCAGTAAGATAACATGAAATTAACCAATTCCAAAGTAACCTGGACATATAGACCTTGCTGTAGAGAAATCCTCATTAGCTGCTGATGACAAATGTAGCAGAAGTACCAGCTCTATTGCAGACAACATTACACCACATAAAACTTGAAGAACAGTATGTGCCATTATGTATATAATTTGTTAAAATGTTTTGAATATAGGGGCCAAAATTTGAGCAGAGTATATACGGTGTTAACTAATATGTGCAAAACTATGGGAAATGGATAGAGGACTAAAACAGAAACAGAAGTGTTCATATATGCATATGATCAATATGTTTCAATTTGTTAGATACAGACACTTTTTTGTTGCTACATGTTTGCTTTGTTTTTGCCTTCTTGTTTTCAAGCTTCCAGTTTGGTTTTGTTTTGTGTGTGTGTGGGGGGGGGGGGGGGGGGTGTTAATTGAAAGCTTAGTTGCCATTGTACTATAGTCCAATTAAAATTATTTGATAGTTGACATATTTTATTTGCCGGTACCACTCAGTTATAGATAATATGCACATATAGCGGGTCACTTCCCAAATGCTGTTAATGTATAACACAGAGCAATGTTGGATGTGATCGCCATGAGTTATCTCGGAAATGCGAGATGCAGTGTCACTGGCTGATTTTAAGCGAGCAATGATTGAACTGTGACAGATGACGTGTTTTGTAGCCCTGAATTTAAACTTGTGTCCTAAGCTAACCATAACCTCATGATCTGCAGTTTTTATCAGAGAAAATGGCAGTCAACAATCTGTGGCAGAACAAAAATCACAATTCCTTTCTTCACAGAGGTTAAAAGCTAACTTCTATGAGCTAACTCAATAGAGTAGTAGTTCCATTGGGTTGGGTTGTTTGGGGAAGAGACCAAACAGCGAGGTCATCAGTCTCATCGGATTAGGGCCACGTGCCACTACCACTGAGAACCTTTGTGTTCAGGGTATGGCTCTGACACGTCGTACTGCATTTGCAGCAGCAATTGGAGCAGCAGTGCCCTTTCAGAGGAACCATCCTGGCATTTGCCTGGAGCCATTTAGGGAAATCACGGAAACCCTAAATCAGGGTGGCCAGACGCGGGATTGAACCGTCGTCCTCCTGAATGAAGTAATTCAGTTTCAGCACTAAAAGCAAACTGTAATTTCTCACTATCATTGGTTACCCAAAACTATCCTCACGCTAGTTACATGGACTGCCATGTTACCAACTGGAGAGCAGTCCTGGATGGCACTTGGTTGCATATTATAGGCGACGCAGGCAGGTACCAAACAAAAGAAGAATTATAGGAGGGCCGGCCGGTGTGGCCGTGTAGTTCTAGGTGCTGCAGTCCAGAACCGCACGACCGCTACAGTCACAGGTTCGAATCCTGCCTCGGGCATGGATGTGTGTGATGTCCTTAGGTTAGTTAGGTTTAAGTAGTTCTAAGTTCTAGGAGACTGAGGACCTCAGATGTTAAGTCCCATAGTGCTCAGAGCCATTTGAACCAATGATAGGAGGAATAATAAGAGCAAATAAAATCAATACGATGGTGAAAATGACATGTCAAAGAATTAGAAATTTAAAAAAATGCATTTAAACCAATTAATTGAATAAAAATAATTATCACACTTTAGGCTAGATTTAGAATTTTAAAAAAGTTACATTACATTTGACGAGATTCAAATCCGTGACCTCTACATGACATGTTGATCCACTGGGCATTACACAGTGCCAAAGTACTTAAATAGGCAATTATAATTATGACTTTGGTGACCCAGTTGCGACATTGTTGAAATTGCAACATTCAAAAAATTTGGCTTCATATAATGCCATGTGAAGCCTATCTAATGTAAATAAATCTCATTGATTCTAATAACTGTATAAATGACGCTGAATGACGTCTTGTGTGGAAGGATCCAGTAGCGTTTGGTTAGTGTTGTGTATGAAACGTGTATTAGGATTGTTATTTTTGTCTGTGTGTGTTTTGCTGTGGTTATCATGTGTGATGAAATAAGAAATAAAAGTGACAGAGCCACGAATTGGGATCCAGACATATCAAGAAAAAATGTCGGTCCAGGAATTGGAAGCTAGCTGACCAATTGTTGTACCAGTCTGGCTGTGGTGAATAGTTTGGGCAGGACGTCGAGTGCTCTGATTGGAGGAAATGAGCTCCGACACGTGAAGTGTCAACTATCAAGTAAATTTAATCGGACAATAGTAAATGAACAAATCCTTTTAGTATTGAGGGCAAGTCAGTAGTGGAAGCTGGCTCTACAGTGCTTCTTGTGCTAGTATTTATTGTGTAGGAAACATTCTTTCCTCGCCGGGAGTGCAATCGGCTATTTCCGAGGGGGCATCACGAAACGAGCACGCGTTAGCGACCTTAGCTCGAGAGCAACATGTGTGTGACTTCCATCCACGTGCACGATGCCAGCTCGTCCATATTCTTTTTGGACTATTGTGTACTGTACATTTCTGACTGAAATGCACTGATGGAAAAGAAAAACTGCAACACGAAGAAGGAGCTGTGTGACAAACAAAACTTGGTAGGTGTGTTTCTACATGTGAATGATAATGTCTCTTCAGATTTCATACCAGTCAAATAAAAGTAGAACTAGTAGCAGCACAGTAAATATGCAGATCAGATTTGCTTTAGATTGTGAGTGTTAATTACCTTCGAGATCGGATGTGGTGAGTTGATGTTAGTCGAGAATGCCTTTAAGCTGACAAACGTATCATTATCAACACTCCACCGAGTTTGAACGAGGTCGTGTAATAGGACTACGAGAAGCTGAACGTTCTTTCTGTGATACTTGAAAAAGACATGGCAGCAAAGTAGCAGCTGTACGTGATTGCTTGCAGTTGTGGTCACGAGAATGTACAGTCGCAAGAAGACAGGGCTCTGGACGGCCACGTGCCACTACCACTGAGAACCTTTGTGTTCAGGGTACGGCTCTGACACATCGTACTGCATTTGCAGCAGCAATTGGAGCAGCAGTTGGCACCACAGTGACACATTGAACTGTCACAAATCAGTTATCCCCGACAGCTACAAGCGAGACATCCTGTTGCGTGTGTTCCACTGACCCCAAACCACCGCCGTATGTGACCTCCGTGGTGTCAAGCGAGAGCTCACTGGAGGGCAGGGTGGAGGTCTGTTGTGTTTTCTGATGAATGCTGATTCTGCCTCGATGTCAGTGATGGTCGTCTGTTGGTTAGGAGTCCAGTTGAAGGCCTGCAGCCAACTTATCCGTGTGCTAGACCGACTGGACCTACAGCTGGAATTATCGTCTGGGGTGTGATTTCGTACGACGACAGGTACTCTCCTGGTTGCCCCTCAGACCCCTCACACGCCTGCCGTATTTACTCGAACCTAAGCCGCACTATTTTTCCGGTTTTTGTAATCCAAAAAACCGCCTGCAGCTTAGAATCGAGTGCAAAGTAAGCGGAAGTTCTGAAAAATGTTAGTAGGTGCCGCCACAACTAACTTCTGCTGTCGAATATATGTAGCGCTACAAAGGCATGCTTTGCAGGCACGAAGATAAATATTGGTGCCAAAACCTCTGCATCAGTAAATAAATTAAAAAAAAAGGTGGAAGACGAGCTTTTTTTTCTCTGCCCCGAGTTTCGACCACTGCATTTTCATACATTATCCAACAAAGTAAATACAAATTCCATATTGTTCATCTTCGAATGTAGCAGCATGAAAATCCGACTGGTAAGACTGTTTGGGATGTTAGTCAATATTGCCAACTCTACATTCTGATTTTTTTCCTACCCGCGAGAAGAGATGGTTGCTAATAGGAACTTTTATGAATTGTGAATCACATGCAGTATTCTCTTCACCATAAGAATAATATGGATATAAACATTTTGCCACGTATTCTTTCATGTTTGCTGCTACCTCATTTAAATCCTGTCAGCCTAATACACTACGAAAATAGTGTGAGACAACAGCAAACGCGAAAGAATATACATATGGTGTCATGTTTATATTCGTATTATTCTTGTGCCTAATAGTGATACAGTCAGAAATGAAGCACGATAATTGACTAGATTTTAAAATCTAAGATGACTCTAATTTCTGTGCAAAATTTTCTCTACACTCTTGTTCACAACATCTTCTATTATACACAGTCTATTATTTGGTTCTTGTTGATCATTATCAAAGAAAGCAGCAGTGTAAGTAACAACAAATAGCAGTCTCTTGCCATTCTTTTGCTAATGAGACGATTCCCCTCCTTTTTTTTTTAAATTGTAAGCAGCGGTAGCATGCACAAATGCAAGCTATGCCGCAAGCGGCGACAGGTCGTAAACACTCATCATCAGAATGCGACAAACAATGCATGACACAGTACAGTAATGCATTTTCAGCTTAGAGTGACAGAAACATCTATAAGAAAGAGAATGGCACTTACCAGATCAAAGAAAAATAAGCAATCAATTCAAACCAGACGAAGCACGTAAAAAAGAAAGGATACCCATATAAATACGGACGGAGCGCCTGACGCATAGCAATGGCTACCTGGTGAAGCTTAACTGCTAAGCTTACGACTCGAACCAAACTACTGTAGCTGTATCGTCATTCATTCGACCTAAATTGTGTCTCATATTACAATGTACCAACTTTGTTTCGATTTGGAGGTGCGGCCTAAAACTTTTCTCCCCCCTTGAATTTCGAGTTTCAAATTTCAGGTGCCGCTTAGATTCGAGAATTTTTTTGTTCCTTGTTTGTGAGTGTCATTTTTCAGGTGCAGCTTAGATTTGAGTGCAGCTTAGATTCGAGTAAATACAGTACTCCAGATTTCTATGTCAATCTGATGATACGACTTGATGCGCTGCCATCCATGAACAGTATTCCAAGCATTCGAGGGGGTCTTTTCCAAGAGGATAACGCTCGCCCTCATACCGCTGTTGTAACCCAACATGCTCTGCGGAGTGTCGACTTGCTGCCTCGGGATGCTCGATCACCAGATCTGCCTCCAGTCGACCACATACGGGACATAATCAGACGACAACTTCAGTGTCATCCACAAACAGCAAGAACTGTCCCTATATTGACCGAACCAAGTGCAACAGTCATGGAACTCAATTCCACAAATTGACATCCTGCAGCTGTAGAACGCAATGCATCACATTTGCATGCTTGCATTCAACATTTTGGCAGCTATACCAGTTATTAATGTACCAGCATTTCACATTTGCAATGGCTTATCATGCACTTACACTAACCTTTGAGCTTACAATATTAATCTATTCAGTGTGTTACCTAGACAAATGTATTCTTGACATTTCATTACTCAACATTAATTATATTTACGAGGGCTATTCAGAAAGTAGGGAATGTCTCTGCCTGACGCCGCTAGGTGCGCGCCAATTGTATATATTTTGGTATGTGCGTGCAGGGAGGGGTAGGGATAGTATGGTGGGGGTGGCGCACTGTGAAGTGCGGCAGGGGAGAGGTGGTGAGCGGGGTGAGCAGCAGAGGAGGAGAGAAATAAAAAGACTGAGTGTGGTGGTGACTGTCACTTGTAACATCTCCGTTTTTTATCCCGACCTGATCTGATCGAATAGCAGCCCAATATTTATTATTAACAAGACGGTGAACCTAATGGGGCTGGTAATCGGAATTGACTGCTACGGAAGTTGTTACTTTCCAGTTCGTCCTGTTCAATACTATAATACTGAATGTCTGGTAAAGGAACACCAACACAGTTTTACTAATTACGAACTTATATTCTTCTCAAAACACAAAAAAAAAGACAGCCACTGCCTTTGTCATACATATCTACACTCCTGGAAATGGAAAAAAGAACACATTGACACCGGTGTGTCAGACCCACCATACTTGCTCCGGACACTGCGAGAGGGCTGTACAAGCAATGATCACACGCACGGCACAGCGGACACACCAGGAACCGCGGTGTCGGCCGTCGAATGGCGCTAGCTGCGCAGCATTTGTGCACTGCCGCCGTCAGAGTCAGCCAGTTTGCCGTGGTATACGGAGCTCCATCGCAGTCTTTAACACTGGTAGAATGCCGCGACAGCGTGGACGTGAACCGTATGTGCAGTTGACGGACTTTGAGTGAGGGTATATAGTGGGCATGCGGGAGGCCGGGTGGACGTACCGCCGAATTGCTCAACACGTGGGGCGTGAGGTCTCCACAGTACATCGATGTTGTCGCCAGTGGTCGGCGGAAGGTGCACGTGCCCGTCGACCTGGGACCGGACCGCAGCGATGCACGGATGCACGCCAAGACCGTAGGATCCTACGCAGTGCCGTAGGGGACCGCACCGCCACTTCCCAGCAAATTAGGGACACTGTTGCTCCTGGGGTATCGGCGAGGACCATTCGCAACCGTCTCCATGAAGCTGGGCTACGGTCCCGCACACCGTTAGGCCGTCTTCCGCTCACGCCCCAACATCGTGCAGCCCGCCTCCAGTGGTGTCGCGACAGGCGTGAATGGAGGGACGAATGGAGACGTGTCGTCTTCAGCGATGAGGGTCGCTTCTGCCTTGGTGCCAATGATGGTCGTATGCATGTTTGGCGCCGTGCAGGTGAGCGCCACAATCAGGACTGCATACGACCGAGGCACACAGGGCCAACACCCGGCATCGTGGTGTGGGGAGCGATCTCCTACACTGGCCGTACACCACTGGTGATCGTCGAGGGGACACTGAATAGTGCACGGTACATCCAAACCGTCATCGAACCCATCGTCCTACCATTCCTAGACTGGCAAGGGAACTTGCTGTTCCAACAGGACAATGCACGTCCGCATGTATCCCGTGCCACCCAACGTGCTCTAGAAGGTGTAAGTCAACTACCCTGGCCAGCAAGATCTCCGGATCTGTCCCCCATTGAGCATGTTTGGGACTGGATGAAGCGTCGTCTCACGCGGTCTGCACGTCCAGCACGAACGCTGGTCCAACTGAGGCGCCAGGTGGAAATGGCATGGCAAGCCGTTCCACAGGACTACATCCAGCATCTCTACGATCGTCTCCATGGGAGAATAGCAGCCTGCATTGCTGCGAAAGGTGGATATACACTGTACTAGTGCCGACATTGTGCATGCTCTGTTGCCTGTGTCTATGTGCCTGTGGTTCTGTCAGTGTGATCATGTGATGTATCTGACCCCAGGAATGTGTCAATAAAGTTTCCCCTTCCTGGGACAATGAATTCACGGTGTTCTTATTTCAATTTCCAGGAGTGTAATTATGGCTAATCTCAGCACAGGCTTTCTTGATTTTCCATTATCATCCATCACTGCATCCAACACTGCAATCCAAGGTTAGGCCAGCGCGGTAGACGCAAAACCAAATATCGGCACTAGTAATGTCACTGATCACTTTCGTAATGATACTTCTTCACTTTCCCGGTATTAATCTATTACATAGGGGTCTAACCACGGCGATAGCGACACCCTTCTCCGTTAAAGCCCTGTATTTCAACAAAGGCCTTCACACACACACTACACCCGCCAACCACACTGGCGCATCTCGACACTCGCTCTCTCAACACGTCACAATCGACTGTTCGTCCTATCGACCTGTGCTGAGTGCAAAGTTATAGTAAGGGCCTACGGACCCCTTACACACTGTCCTCACACATCCAGTCCCTTCCCTGTTCCCATTCCAGCACTTCATAGCTGTCATTCCATCACCAGACCCAGTCTATTTATTTCTCTCATTTTCCACTAATCCTCCCCCCTCCTCACCTCTCCCCTGCCCTCTGTCTGACCTGCAGCATTTCACTGTCCTACACCCCCACCATACTGTCCCTCCCCCTCCCCGCCCCAGCCTCCTCCTTACCCCCACCCAGTCACCACTCCCATCATGCACTGGTGCTGCTGCTCACAGCGTGGTTTTAGTTGCCTGAGACTGCAGTTTTGTGTGTGTGTGTGTGTGTGTGTGTGTGTGTGTGTGTGTGTGTGTTGATGATGAAGACCAGTGGCTGAAAGCTTTGTGAGAGCCTTTTTGTTGTGCCTATCTGTGACTCAGCATCTCTGCCATACGATGAGTAACTGCTTTCCTCCCCGTTGTTACATTCCATCCTGAATCTTCCATTGTTAGATAACCAGTGTGTGATTTGTGCTTTTACCAGTAGGGGGGGGGGGGGGGGATGTCTTAGGGGGTTAGTATAATTATATATGTTACTAGCTTGGACCGTGGCGTTACCCATGGTTAAACAGTTATTTATAAATAGGTGTTAATGCTGAAACTCACTATTCATGGACAAAGGAACTGTGACTCTCAAGAAAAGCTCGAACAGCATTAAATGAGGAAGCAACCCAATGTACGTGAAAAATACGGCCTAGTTTTAATAGCTGCGAGGATAATTCTTGTGAAACACTTTGTAGTAGTCTCTGATTTTTGGGACTTCGAGAAAACACAGAATATAAGGAATCTAAAAAACCTGTATATGGTATACATCTGCTACATCATTCATAACATCGTGGACAGCTAATTTCATTTTGTGGTTCATACAATGAACGACAGTTAAATCCTTATGTAAATGACTACGCAGTAGAGCGGCTATGCCTTTGTAAGGTGCAAGCGTAGTTGAGCCACCATCTGTTGCGATACCTACAAGGTGGTTTTTTAGTTCATCATTTGTAATGCCATACTTTTCAAGAGCTGCTAACAGTGTGCTGAAAATGCATTCTCCTGTCCCACTTTCTAATTCAACAATGTCAAAAAAATAATCGCAAGCAACTCCCTCAAAAGACAATATATATTATTAAACAAGTTTTATTGGAAACCGTTGTACTTTCGTCCATCATGATACTAAAGTTTGTACCCGATTCTACAAGGAAGTGAGCAAGATTCTTTTTCACTTCTCCTCCTACAAACATAATGATATTTTGGCATGCATGGTCAGAATGAAGCATATTACCAACTGATAAACCATTAAGCTTTTGTAGTTTGATTACTGCAGGATACAATTTGAATGATAATTTCTGTTTAGCTATTACATATGCAGATCTGAAGCACGAAGCAGTTGCGATTACTTTTTCTTGATTCCGCTTTCCCCACAACTTTGCACTTCAGTGACGCATTTTTCTAAACTTTTCTTTTCTTTTATACTCATGATTTCTACGCTCTTCATGTGTGATTTGCACTTTGCATGATCCCCGATTTTATCATTTAGTTTTTTGGTGTTATTAGGAGAAACACCAACCAGCTAAAAACCCGTTATCTATACGCACACGTTCACTGCTTTCCACCTTAAGTTCACGAACTTGTAAACACACTGTGCATATTACTAAGTTTTTGCCATTTACAGACAGCCAGGGCTTAGTCTTTTGCCAGTTTTGAAAATGTGATAAGGCAACACAATTTCGTACTATAATCTCAAGAGTACTGTTACTCCCATTCCTACCTTGAGACGTGTCACAGTTTTCAGTCACCGGAGATTCAGTCTCTTCCCCTGTATTAGCACCATCATTACCATTTTCTTTTTTACATTCATGGTCTATTTTAACTCTTCTAGCACCACTGTTAGTATCCTGACTGTCAGAGTTTGTACACGTATCAGGTAATGCACTTCTCTTAAGAAAAATCAGAAATTTTGCTTTGTTTGAATGACATCCTGAAATTCCATAGTTCTTACAGGCCCGGACGCACTCAACTCACTAATGAAGCTACTGAAGTGGGAACGTGTGAAGATCGCCGTGTGTTTGGCGGACGCGAGGTGACGAATGAACGGCACCAATTAATTTGGAGTATGCGATGCTGGGGAGTCTGTGTTAAGCTCCACCCACATGGTTCACGGCTAGCGAGGCCAGACTGTCCAATCCCGTCTGACCAGTACCGTTACTCACATCGCACTACTTTGTGCTTTCGTCCCAGGAGCGTTAGTTCACACCATACCGTTGCCAAAAGGTGGCCTAACGGTAAATGTTCGCACAGGTTCCGGGCCGGTCACCACCCTGTGTCAGGCCCCGGGGTGGGAATTTCAGCACCCAACTCACCCAACTCTGCAGTACGACTGCTGCGGTATGACTGCCACACTACTTCCCTCGCAAGCTCGCAAGTAAACGGATGACGCACCTTAGACGAAAGCAACAATGACAACATGATAATGATAATTTAGTTCTAAACATTTTGAAATGCTTAACTACTACATGCATGGAGAGCTGCATCAAATCAGTCTCTGGTCTGAAGACAACAACAATAACTACTAGATACACTTTTTCAAAATTAATAAGCAAACATATTAATAGTAAGACTGTATTAAAAAGTTTCAGTGTTCAGCTCCATAAATTTAAATTATATGTAAAGTTTTACTCCAGTGCGTGGGAAATAAACATCCCAGGTTGGGATGCATAAACTAAAACCAGAGGAGGGGATGGCCTGATGCAGAGAGGGGGAAATCCCCCGCCCCCATCCCCCCTGCAAATCGCACCCTGTAGATAACTAATCATAATTGTTTTTGAACATGGATAGCCATCTGTGGGGATCTACCCTAAACGCGTAGATTGCACCAGCAATGATAGTCATTAAGCAATGCCAATGGTTCCCATGGGAACAGCATTGTTGTATCGATATGCGCCATCCGGCAGAAGATGATTTTAGAGCTACGACAGCTATTGGATGCTAAATACATACTGGCATACAGGCCAAAATGTAGAAATTCATACCAGGTATCGCATATTTCTTATAGACCATATTGCCAGTGAAAATACTGCTAGAGTGATGCTATTGTTTCTACGTGTCAGAGTGCGTGCCATACGTATTTAACATCCAGTCACTGTCACAGCTCTGAAATTATCATCTGCTTTTCTAAATAAACAATTTTTATCATTAGGAAAAGATGCAATGTGTTATGATTCTCGTTGTCAGTTGTTATGATGACAGGTGGCCAATGGTAAATAGAAACATACAGGGTTATTACAAATGATTGAAGCGATTTCACAGCTCTACAATAACTTTATTATTTGAGATATTTTCACAATGCTTTGCACACACATACAAAAATTCAAAAAGTTTTTTTTAGGCATTCACAAATGTTCGATATGTGCCCCTTTAGTGATTTGGCAGACATCAAGCCGATAATCAAGTTCCTCCCACACTCGGCGCAGCATGTCCCCATCAATGAGTTCGAAAGCATCATTGATGTGAGCTCGCAGTTCTGGCATGTTTCTTGGTAGAGGAGGTTTAAACACTGAATCTTTCACATAACATCACTGAAAACAAGTTTCGCACTGAACGCATCCTCTTCCACGAGCTGTTGCAACCACGCCGAAAATTCAAAGCGTTTGACTTTGTCATTGGGTGTCAGGGCTTGTAGCAATTGTAAACGGTAAGGCTTCTGCTTTAGCCTTTTCCGTAAGATTTTCCAAACCGTCAGCTGTGGTACGTTTAGCTCCCTGATTGCTTTAGTCGTCGACTTCCGCGGGCTACGCCTGAAACTTGCCCGCACGCATTCAACCGTTTCTTCGCTCAGTGCAGGCCGACCCGTTGATTTCCCCTTACAGAGGCATGCAGAAGCTTTAAAATGCGCATACCATCGCCGAATGGAGTTATCAGTTGGCGGATCTTTGTCGAACTTCGTCCTGAAGTGTCGTTGCACTGTTATGACTGATTGATGTGAGTGCATTTCAAGCACGACATACGCTTTCTCGGCTCCTGTCGCCATTTTATCTCACTGCGCTCTCGAGCGCTCTGGCGGCAGAAACCTGAAGTGCGGCTTCAGCTGAACAAAACTTTATGAGTTTTTCTACGTATCTGTAGTGTGTCGTGACCATATGTCAATGAATGGAGGTACAGTGAATTTATGAAATCGCTTCAATCATTTGTAATAGCCCTGTATATAATGCAGGTTTGTCAGTGAAGTAGGTAAGGAGCTGTCTGCACAGTCTGTATCTGCAAGGACTGAAATAATTAGTAGTTGTAGGTGAAAAATAATATATATTGTACTTAACTTGTGTTACAGGCATCTTCATATGCTGCATGCATATAATTACCAACAGATATTTAGAGAGGCAGTACTTATGCCATACTTGACTAAGCGCCTTGTTAGAGGTTGCTTCCTATCAGCGGAAGGCTATGCTACATTCCTAGTTGACGTCCCGAGCAAGAGTGGACGAGAGCTCGCTGAACACTTGTCACAAGCCACGAGCGGCGCTAGTCACGACTCGTGGGTCCAGCAATATCTATTACAGGCCGTGGCCAATACCTGCAACCCCTAACAAGTGTGGTATCGAACGTTGATACCACACAATGTAACATACACTGCCCTTGGTCTGTGACTGGAAAGACGTCTGTACTCTTTGCCAAGTTCAGCCATGTAAATAAATACTTCTCCACCCAAAGGTGATGATGTGATCCAACGAAATGCGTAGTCGTAAAATAAACAAGTGACTGATGCAGAAATTGTTTTATTTGTATTGATCAACAATCACAGCCCTCATTATGCCATCCCTTATGGATGAGATATTCATATGTGTTGTTCTCCTTAGCAGTTGACGTTCATGGAGCTATAACACCTGCTCCATTCACTCCCAACACCTGCGATCATGGGTATAATTTCTTCTTTTAATATTTTTTATATATGATGTATTTTATATCTTACTACTATTTTCAGGAACGCCTCTAAATTCATATTTTAATATCAGAGTCTGAAGACTGTCAAAAACAGACGAAAACCAGTTAACACAAAATAAAAGTTTTTGTGGTCAAGACTGTTTGAGTTCATTTTTAAGGTAGTTTTTGCAATACCGCAGTTCTCCACGAGAAATTTTCTCGAAAATCACTGCTTCTAGTATTGTTGGGTTGGGCTGTTAGAAGTGGGGAGAGCTGTCTGTTACATACTTCCGACAGCTTTGTCAGTAATACTTAAGATGTGCAACAGGTGCACCCATCAGCTGTGCAATGTAAATTATAAAATTTCTTGCTCGTGAAGGAGTTCAAGTAATAGAAATTTTCCAGACATCGACTGCACAGTTCGATGATCGAACACTGTCGAGGACGTTGTGTTTCTGTGGCATAAAGAGTTTGTGGAAGGACGGGAATGTGTAGAAAATCGGCAACACAATCACCATCCTTGGACCCGCATTACAGACGAAAACATTCGTGAAGTTCGGGACATTCTTGAAGACTATCGACTGGTGAGAGTTTCAGAAATTGCAGAACAGGTCACAATAAATTATGGGAGCTGTCAAGCAATCGTCACAAATGTCCTATGGTTCCTTAAAGTGTGTTTCAGGTGGGCCCCTCACCTTTCGGCCAAAAATCAGACATCTAGACATTCGGAGGTCTGTCAGAGGCTTTTGGCAAGGTTTGTGAAAGAAAGTGACACATTTTTTAGATGGATCGTCACCTGTGATGGAACACGGGTCCACCACTACACTTTCAAATCTGAATGAGTCAGTAAGGAGAGGTGGAGTAAAGGGGAGAATGCCCCGGTGAAAGCCGAGACTCTACTGTCAGCCGACGAGGTTCTTTCAACCATTTTTTTTTTTTTTTTTAGCAGCAAGGCAATTTACTCATTGATTTTTTGTGTGAGCAACCCCTAATCAATGCTGTGTACTACTACAAGTTGTTGTGGAAGGTGAGCGTCCCATATTTCCACAAAAGACAAGGCCGAATGATTCGACAGGTCATCCTCCTCCACTAAGATGCCAGGCCCTATACTGCAGCTCTGATGTTCTCCAAACTAGAGGGAAATGCACTGGACACAACTTAATCATCTTCCTTACAGTGTGAACCTACTACCCTGTGATTTCTGTTTGTTTGAAGAGCATAAAGAAGCTCAGAGGGCACCGACTTGAAGGAGACAAGGGTGTGGAGGAATTTGAGTGAAATTGGCTCCTGACACAATCAACTTTATACTACATATACATCTACATCCGTACTCTGCAAACCATGACGTGGTGCACGGCAGAGGGTATATCCCAATGTATCAGTTATTAGGGTTTCATCCTGCTCCATTCATGTACAAAGCATGGTAAGACTGATTAATTGAATGCCTCTCTGCATGCTGTAATTATTCTAATCTTACCCTGACGCTCCTTGTGTGAGAGATGCGTAGGGGATTGCAGGGTATTCGGAGAATCGTTATTTGAAGTAGGTTATTGAAACTTTGTTCATTGACTTCCTCAGGATAGTTTATGTCTATCTTTGAGAGTTTGCCAGTTCAGTTTCTTCAGGGTATTTATACAGCATCTTTCAGACAGTACATCATGGTAGATAACTGCATCATCCCTTGGGTCAAACAAAACTGTGACCATAATGAGATTTTCACTCTGCAGCGCAGTGTGCGCTGATATGAAACTTCCTGGCAGATTAAAACTGTGTGCCCGACCGAGACTCGAACTCGGGACCTTTGCCTTTCTTGGGCAAGCGCTCTACCAACTGAGCTACCAAAGCACGACTCACGCCCAGTCCTCACAGCTTTACTTCTGCCAGTATCTCATCTCCTACCTTCCAAACTTTACAGGAGCTCTCCTGCAAACCTTGCAGAACTAGCACTCCTGAAAGAAAGGATATTGCGGAGATATGGCTTAGCCACAGCATGGCTTTCAGGAGTGCTAGTTCTGCAAGGTTTGCTGGAGAGCTCCTGTAAAGTTTGGAAGGTAGGAGACGAGATACTGGCAGAAGTAAGGCTGTGAGTACCGGGCGTGAGTCGTGCTTCGGTAGCCCAGATGGTAGAACACTTTCCCGCAAAAGGCAAAGGTCCCGAGTTCGAATCTCGGTCAGGCACACAGGTTTAATCTGCCAGGAAGTTTCATATCAGCGCACACTCCGCTGCAGAGTGAAAATCTCATTCTGGAAACATCCCCCAGGCTGTGGCTAAGCCGTGTCTCCGCAGTATCCTTTCTTTCAGGAGTGCTAGTCCTGCAAGGTTCGCATGAGAGCTTCTGTTAAGTTTGGAAGGTAGGAGACGAGATACTGGCAGAAGTAAAGCTGTGAGGACGGGGTGTGAGTCGTGCTTGGGTAGCTCAGTCGGTAGAGCACTTGCCTGCGAAAGGCAAAGGTCCCAAGTTCGAGTCTCGGTCGGGCACACAGTTTTAATCTGCCAGGAAGTTTCATATCAGCGCACACTCTGCTGCAGAGTGAAAATCTCATTCTGGAAACATCCCCCAGGCTGTGGCTAAGCCGTGTCTCCGCAGTATCCTTTCTTTCAGGAGTGCTAGTCCAGCAAAGTTCGCACGAAAGCTTCTGTAAAGTTTGGAAGGTAGGAGATGAGATACTGGCAGAAGTAAAGCTGTGAGGCCCGGGCGTGAGTCGTGCTTTGGTAGCTCAGATGGTAGAGCCCTTGCCCGCGAAAGGCAAAGATCTCGAGTTCGAGTCTCGGTCGGGCGCACAGTTTTAATCTGCCTAGAAGTTTCAAACCTGTGACCATTCGTGCTGCCCTTCTCTGTATATGTTCAGTATCCCTCCTTAATCCTATTTGGTACAGGTCCCACACACTTGAGCAATATTCTAGAACTAGTCACATGAGTGTGATTTGTAAGCAGTTTCCTTTGTAGACTGATTGCGCTGCCCCAGTATTCTACCAATAAACCTAAGTCTACCACCTGCCTTACCCACAACTGAACCTACATAATTATTCCATTTCACATCCTGACAAAGTGTTACATGCAGGTTTTCAAATGAGTTGGCCGATTCCACTAGTTACTCATTTATATGTTCGTGATAGGATACTACTTTTTGTTCTTTTTGTTTTGTGAAGTGCACGGTTTCACATTTGTGAACATTTATAGCAAACTTTTTTGCATCTTTTTAAATCCTCTATCAATTCACTAGACATTTCCTACTTATTAGTTAACATCCTGTATATTAGCATGCAAAATTTTAACTGTTATTCTCCACAAAGTAAAATGTACACGTTGATTTGAAATCTTGTCAAGATCTGACTGAATATTTGTGCAGCTTCTTTCAGCCAGTATTTCATTATACATAGCTGCATCATCTGTAAAACATCTCAAGGTCATGAATATATGACGTGAACAGTGAGGGTCCCAACACACTTCCCTGGGGCACAGTCGAAGTTACTTCTACCTCTGATGATGACTCTTCATCCAACAATATGTGCTCTGTCTCCCCCACCAAAAGTCCTCAATTCAGTCACAAATTTCACTTGTTGTATCCAATATGATCACTCTTTTCACAATAAGTGTAAGCATTCTACAATGCTGCAATAAAAAAAAAGTCATTCTCACTGGGAAAAATGTATTTGTAAATTGAGAAACTATGTGGAAAGATAAAGTAGAACAGCCTTTTTATTTTTCAATAAATGAATTTTTTAAAGCAAAATCTGATTTTTATTTGATTTGCCCCCCTATATACAAACTTTTATGCTTTTATCCTCCATCAATTCACCAGAGTTTTCCCACTTATTAGTTAACTGTTATTATACACAAAGTAAAATGTAGACGCTGATTGTGGCGAGACTTCATCATCATTGGCTATAAAAGGAGAAAAAATCACTTCACTCAAGGCAGAATCCTGCTCAAGAGCTTCATTGCTTATCATTGGTATAGGTTGCTGTTGCATATCCCAGAGGACTTCCTTCTGTCTGACAGTGTACCATCTTAGTGTCAAATTATAAACTATCCACACTTTGCTCATCACTCTCTGTTCTTGTTTTCTTCTCCCCTCTCTCCTGGTAATCATATGCTGATATTTTTCTCTCTTCTGTTGTTTGGTCAACTTCTTCTCCTCATTGGTTCCTTCTGAATACCAAACGTTTCTGTAGATATCAGTACTTAATTTGACAAGAGCATCACATGGAAGTTGCTTAATATAGTTTTACGGGGTGTACATAAAGTCCGGGAACACTTTCAATTATTTATTGCACAAGAACTAAACATTGTACAGATGTCATACATGTTGCATTTTGAAGAGAAACTCTGACAGTTTTTTTTTTAATTACAAACATTCGATATGAGAACCACGAGTGACCCAGCCGACGCCAATACGGTAATCGAATTCCTGCCATACCTGTCCCACCACGGCATCGTCGACTGTGGCAGTCACTTGCTGTATTCTCTCCCGGAGCTCTGCTTCAAAACGTGGTAGAGGCAATACATACACCAGATCTTTAATGTGTCCCCACAGAAAAAAGTCACATGGACTGAGATCTGGTGATCGAGGAGGCCATTTCATGAAACAGCTGTTGCCTTTTGTAGCACGGCCGATCCGTCGATGCGGCAGCTCCGTGTTCAGGTAACCACGAACTTCACAATGGAAATGGGGTGGAGCCCCATCCTGCTGGAAGATGAATGGGGAGTCTGATAGCATTTGAGGCATCAGCCATTGCTGCAACATGTCCAAGCAGGAATATCCATTGACAGTGCTCTCAGCGAAGAAGATAGGCCCGCACAGTTTTCAAGGTGACAAGGCACAAAAAACATTTATTTTTGGGGAATCACCCACAAATTTGATGTATTCGTGTGGGTGCTTTGTACCCCAGATTCAACAATTATGCCTGTTCACTCTCCCATCAGTGTGAAAAGTGACTTTGTCACCAAAAATTAAGCAATCAATAATGCCGTTGCAACTGCAAATAAAATTTAAAATGCTTGTCTTTGTCATCGTCATTGAGCATCTACACTAGCTCCAATTTGAATGATTTCACAGACAGCTTCTGCCGCAGGACTTTCCACACTGTCATTGGAGCCATTTCGAGTTCACGGGATGCACAACGCACCAGTTTCTTTGGACTCTTTACGAATATCTCTCGTACGGGCTCCACATTCAATTCACTCACACCGGGACATCCGCTTCTCTTTGCCAGGCACAAGCAACCCGTCGTAACGAATTTGTTGTGCCAGTGGTAAATGGCCTTCCTTGTTGATGGCTTCTTACCGTTCTTGGTTCTAAACATCCATTGAACAGCCATTTTTGTTGAACTATTAACACACAGAAAGCTCGTTCCACACCTGAACTCGCTACGTTTGCGACTAGCGCTGACTGTCGACAAATTACCAAACTACGCTGTGGCGGTATACGTGGAAAAAAACTTTCAGGGTTTCTCTTCAAAATGACATATGTATGATATCTGTAGTATGTTTGGTTCTTGTGCAATAAATAATTGAAAGTTTTTGTGAGTATGTACACCCTGTATTTACGCACTATTATGTATATCATTTTATTACTGTTGGAGGTGTGATCTTCAGTCTAAAGGTAGATTTGATGCCTCTCCATGCTAGTCTATCCTTAGCAAGATTCTCCATCTTCAGATTACTGCTGCAGCTTGACATCAGCTTGCTTAATATAGTCAAAACTAGGTCTGCTTGTACAATTTGTACTCCCCCCCCCCCTCCCCACACTCCTCCCCTCCTCCCAATTACCAAACTGACAATTCCTTGATGTCTCAGAATATTTCTGTCCTATCAGTCAGTCTCTTCTTTTGTAACTGAATGGATTAAAAAAATCTACTCACAAAGTGAGGGCAGGAGAACACATGTACAAGGGTCAAGGGAATTTGCAAGCTTTCAGAGCCAGTGGCTCCCTTATCTGTTAGAAGGGTTGAAGGGGAAGAAAGGGGGTGAAGGTAAACAATCGGTGATGTTTAGGAAATGGGAAGAGTTCAGAAAAGTCATCCAGAACCTTGGTCAGAGGAGACTTACCATATGGGATGAGAAGGAAATAGTGCACCAGACGAGATTTGGAAATGTGAGAGGGTAATATGCGGGGCAGAAAGTACCGACAAAACCTCAAGCGAGTGTTAAAAAGAGCGGAAAGCTGAGTGCGTTATAAATGATAGACGTGAAGATAGGGAAAAATAAACAGGTCAGAAAATGAAAGATATAGCAAACTAAGAGAGAGTGTAGAAAGGAATAGTTATTGAGAAGAAATGCTGAGACTGAAGAAATTAAGGCCAGGTGGGTGGCAAGAACCAAGGACATATTATAATGGCAGTTCCCAACTGCAGAGTTCTGAGAAGCTAGTGTTTGCCCTAAGCACCCTCCTAGCACTATCTATACGAGCCCTGTATCTGACTAACCGTGTACTATGAAAGGCGAGCCACCTGTGAAATGACATATCGTGTACCAGCTGTTATGTAAACACTGTTTGATCTCCTACATTGGTACGATTACCACGAAGTTACCAGTTACGATGAATGGGCGTAGGCAGAGGGTGAATACTGGCGACACACAATACTCTGGGGCAGAGTGTGCTCTACAACATGACAATCGTGACCTCGGTGCCTGTTTCGTGACGTGTGACATCTGGATTCTTCCTCCACACAGCGGTTTCTCAGAACTCTGCAGGTGGGAACTGGCATTACAAAATGTCCATTGTTCTTGCCAATGACCTGGTCTCAATTTACATTAATTTCTTTGGTCTCAGCATTTCTTCTGAGTAACTATTCCTTTCCTCACTCCCTTTTTAGTTAGCTACCGGAGCTATCCAGAAAGTAACAGACATTTTGAAATAAAAAAGTTAACAATATGGAAAAACCAAATTTTATTATATACATTTTAAAGGTACACTCTTAAGCTATTTTACTACATAATTGTCATTCAGATTGAGGCACTTACACTGCGGCTCAAGTTTTTGAATACCCTCTCTGTAGAAATCTGCCACGTGCGATTGCAACGAGTGGTTTACACCGGCGTGCAGTTCTACATCAGTACCGAAGCAAACCGTGTCTTCATTGATGGGAAGAAGTGCTAGTTGCAAAAGTTCCACAGTCACGAAATGATGATTTTCATGAATTTTGTCATTCATTTCATCACCAGTTTGTGAGTCACAAGACGGCCTGCGGTGGTCATTGTGAACATTGGTACGGCCATTTTTAAAGTCATTGCACCATTGCCTCACACAGCTTTTACTCATTATTCCTTTTCCATGCACATCACAAAGGTCACGATGAACTTTGATTTGCAGTTTTTTGCCAACAAAAACCTAATCACAGAATGCGCTTCACAACTGATGGGATTTTCTAGTACAGCACACATTTTAACACGTCACAGAAAGCAAAGTAGCAGAGACACAGACAGCACGCTACCATCACTGCATGCGTACCAATGTAGGAACGTTATGTCACTGGTAGCTTTAGCCCACCCACTGCTGCAACAGATCAGAATGTCTGTTACTTTCTAGATAGCCCTCGTATATCTTTTATTCTTGACTTGTCTATTTTTCCCTGCCCCCACGTCTATCATATACCATACACTTAGATTTCGACTCTTATTAACTCCTGCACAATCTTTTGTCAATAATCTCTGTCTTGCATATTATCCTATCTTCCCCCTTGAAGCTCACAGGTTTTCAAATCTTGTCCAGTGCAGTCCACAACAGTCCAGTATATCTCTCCTGACCCAGGGTTCGGGATAACTTTTCTGAACACTTGCCATTTTCTAAAACTTGCCAGTCTTTTTCCTTCATCCACTTTCCTTGTCTTTCATCCTTTTTGCTCCAAAAATTTTCAAATTTCCGTCACCTTTATACAGGGTGGAGAAAAATTATGTCATGAAATTTTAACCCTGGGTAGCTGATGCCAGTAGGAACCAAAATTACTGATGTTGCGTAGGTCGACAAGGCACCATTTTGAAACTACAGAAACTTGGCGCCACACGCTCCCATTGGCCATGGGATTGCCCTGTTGTCGTTCGTCAGTTGACAGTCAGCGCTATGGTTGTCAGTTCATACATACACTGTGTGATCAAATGTATCCGGACACCTTGCTGAAAATTACCTACAAGTTCGTGGTGCCCTCCAACGGTAATGCTGGAACTCAATATGGTGTTGGCCCACCTTCAGCCTTGATGACAGCTTCCATTCTCGCAGGCATATGATCAATCAAGTGCTGGAAGGTTTCTTGGGGAATGGGAGCCCATTCTTCACGGAGTGCTGCACTGAGGAGAGGTATCAATGTCGGTCGGTGAAGCCAGGCACAAAGTCGGCATTCCAAAACATCCCCAAGGTGTTCTATAGGATTCAGGTCAGACTCTGTGCAGACCAGTCCATTACAGGGATGTTATTGTCATGTGACAACTCCGCCACAGGCTGTGCATTATGAACAGGTGTTCAGTTGTGTTGGAAGATGCAATTGCCATCCCCGAATTGCTCTTCAACAGTGGGTAGCAAGAAGGTGCTTAAAACATCAGTGTAGGCCTGTGCTGTGATAGTGCCATGGAGAACAACAAGGGGTGCAAGCCCCTTCCATGAAAAACACGACCACACCATATCACCACTGCCTAGGAATTTTACTGTTAGCACTACACACGCTGGCAGATGACGTTCACTGGACATTTGCCATACCCATACCCTGCCATCAGACTGCCACATTGTGCACCATGATTCGTCACTCCACACAATGTTTTTGCACTGTTCAATCGTCCAATGTTTATGCTCCTTACACCAAGCGAGACATCATTTAGCATTTACTGGTGTGATGTGTGGCTTATGAGCAGCCACTCGACCATGAAATCTACGTTTTGTCACCTTCTTTAACTGTCATAGTACTTGCTGTGGATCCTTATGCAGTTTGGAATTCCTGTGTGATGGTCTGGATAGATGTCTGCCTATTACACATTACAACCCTCTTCAAATGTCGGCGGTCTCTTTCAGCCAACAGACGAGGTCGGCCTGTATGCTTTTGTGCTGTACATGTCCCTTCACGTTTACGCTTCACTATCATATCAGAAACAGTGGACCTAGAGATGTTTAGGAGTGTGGAAATCTCGCATACAGATGCATGACACAATTGACATCCAATCACCTGACCACGTTCGAAGTGCGTGAGTTCTGTTGACTACTGAGGTCGCTGATATGGAGTACCTGGCAGCAGGTGGCAGCACAATACACCTAATATGAAAAACATGTTTTTGGGATTGTCCGGATACTTTTTATCACATAGTGTACAAACGTCCGTCGCCCCGATCTCCGGCAGGCGAAGCATTCACGGTCACACATTGTCCGGGGCATCCGGCAACAGGGCAATCCCGCAGCCAATCAGAGTGCGTGGTGCCAAGTTTCCATAGTTTAAAAATGGTGCATTGTCGAGCCACACGACATTAGTAATTTTGGTACCTGCTGGCATCAGGTATCCAAGGCTAAAATTTCGTAACACAGTTTTTCTCCACCCTGTATACGTGATCTCCTGCCACCGCTTGGTGAGCAGAGTTTTTATCTGTCCAGTTACATTATATTTTCAAAAATTAATTACTTTTGTTGTTATGTAATTCCTTCTTTTGGTCAGACTGTATCATAAATTTCATTTTTGCTCAATACTATTCAGTACCACTTCATATGGTGTTCAATATACATATCAAAACTTCAACACAGCCTTCCATAGCCCCATATTCCAAAAGCTTCTATTCTCATCTTGTCTAAATGTTTTATCATCCATGTGTCACTTCTGTTCCAGGTGAAAATCCAAACAAATACCTTTAGAAATGACTTCGATAGATTTAAATTTGTAATCAGTGTTAATAATTTGTCTTTTCCAGGAATGTTTTTCTTGCTGTTGCTATCCTGTCTGCTACTACCATCAGTTACTTTGCTAGCCAAATAGCAGAATTCATGAAGTACTGTTAGTGTCTTATTTCCTAATCTAATTCCCTCAGTGTTACCTGATGTATTTTAACTAAATTCTGTTACCTTTGCTTTACTTTTGTTGATATTCGTCTTATACAGGTTGGCACAGTAAAAGTAACCTGCCTCCCCCTTGAACGCGAATGCAATATTTCAACTTCAGTTCACACACCAGATGTTATTGCAGACATTTGCCAAAGAATTATTCAGAGCCCAAAAGTCTGCACATAAATTGGCCCAACAGATCCACGTCAATAGGAGGAGTTGTCAGCAGATATTGAAGCCATATCATGTATGTGACAGTTGCACAGCAGTTACAGGAGGATGACTCAGAAACATGTAAATTATTGTACGAGAGTAATCCCAAACGTAAGGTCTCCTATTTTTTTATAAGTACATAGACCTGTTTATTTCTACAATGGTTTATATCAGTTTACAGCTTGAACATTTTTGTATTTTATTGACATAATCACCATTTCTGTTGGTGCATTTTTGTAGACGCTGTGGCAGTTTGTGTTTGGCCATGTCATACCAGCTTGCCGCCATGCTGTTCAGAAAGTTATGAACCTCTTCTTTCATCTTGTCATTGGAGCTGAATCGCTTTCCGGCTAAATGTTCTTTTAACCTAGGGAACAGGTGATAGTTACTGGGCACCAAGTCAGGACTTTAGAGTGGGTGGGTGATTATGTTCCACTCAAACTGTTGCAGGAGAGAAACGGTTTGCAGAGTGATGTGTGGGCGAGCGTTGTCATGGAAAATGTGTACGCGCTTGCTCAACATTCCTCTTCTCTGGTTCTGAATTGTCCGTTTGAGTTTTGTCAGTGTTTCACAACACCTGTCAGCATTAATTGTGGTCCCAGTGGGCATAAACTCGACTAACAATACCCCTTTCCGATCCCAAAAAACGGTTGTCACGACTTTACCGGCACACTCAGTTTGTTTGAATTTCCGCAGCTTTGGCAAAGAAGGATGCTGCCACTGGTGTGATTGTTGCTGGGTCTCAGGTGTAAAGTGGTATGCCAAGGTTTCGTCACCCGTGACAATTGAGCCCAGAAAGTTGTCCTGTTCGGCTGCAAGGCAGTGAAGAAATGCGCAGGAAGCATCAACTTGTTGCCACATGTGGTCCTCACTCAGCATGTGTGGCACGCATCTTGCGTACACCTTCCGGTAGTTCAATGTTTCATTAAAATTCTGTGAGCGGTGCTTCGAGAAACCTCAGAAACCGACGTGCAGAGATCATCCAGGGTGATCTGCCTATCTTCACGCATGCTTTGCTCAACCTTCAACACTGTCTCCTCAGAAACAGACGGTCTCCCGAGCATTTGTTCGTCGTGATTTTCGGTCTGACGAGCTGCAAACTCTCTACACCACTTACGAACATTTTTGACATCCGTGCACAACTCACCGTACACTTCCGTCAATTGGCGATGGATGTCAATCAGTGCAGTGTCCTTTGCGTTCAAAAACTGAATAACTGTGCGCATTTCGGACTTGGTGGTAACATCCAACGGGAGCTCCATTCTCAACGGCTGCGAAGCCAAGACTGAGCGCCTCAGCACGGCATGCGTATGTTTACACACAGCGTGTGAAGCACTTTTCATGACAGTGTGACCAACTGCCACACAAACAGAGTTCTGTACTTATAAAAAAATAAGACACCTTACTTTTGGGATTACCCTCATATATGGCTTTTGAATAACATCAACGCTAATTTGTTAGAACCTTTCCATTACTCATGAGTGGTGAAGCATGGTTTCATCTTTTCGGTCATGTGGATTCACAGAATGTGAGGTATTGGGCAACAGAGAACCCTAACATCATGTGTCAGCAATTACTCCATTATCAAAAAATTGGCATTTGGTGCTGTTGACAGGAATGCGCATCATTGGAGTGATATTTTTTGACACTACACTCAACACGGTTGCATACATGGAAATTTTTGATACATTTTTTGCACAACTGCCTAAATATGAAAAACAATACTGCTTCTTCCAGCAAGATGGAGCAACATGCCACATGTCTAAGGTATTCCTGGAATGAGTCCATGTTGTCTTCACTGTGGAATGAACTGTCAACAAACATTTATGACCACCTCATTTGCCAGATCTAACAACGTGATATTTTTCCTGTGGGATCGCTTGAAGAGTAATGTCTATGAAACAAATTCACACACAATACAGGAACTGAAAGACAACATCACACATGAAGTTGCAGCCATCGATATCTGAACTTTACGCACGGTGTATCTGAATAGTTTAGATGTGCAGGGGGTTACTTTCAACTTCTTTTATAAATCCACTTTTCACTGTATTTTTCATTGCAAATAAATTGTAAATCTAATTTAAGCTTCTTGTTTCTGTAATTTCACTGCATTTCCTGTATTCTTATACAGGCTACTTTTATCTGCAACACCCTGTATTATAACCTGTTTTTAAGACACTATCTGTATCATTCAACTGCTCTTCTGAGTGCTTTGCCATCTGTGACACAATTACAGTGTCACTGGTAAACATCCAAGTTTTTGCTGTTTCTTCTCCCTGAAATTTAATTCCCTTCCCAGATTTCTCTTTGGTTGCCTTTACTACTGCTGAGTGTGCTGACTGAATAACATTAGGGATAAGCGACAATCCTGTTTTGCTCCCTTCTGGGCCACTGATTCCATTTCTTTGCTTCAAGTAATTATTATTATATTATTACACTCATGCTCATAAATTAAGGATAATGCTGATACATGGTGAAACAATGCTCTGGTGGGCAGTTTGTGGGTTTAAATCACCTCGGGGTATGACCATGCGGTGCATCTGACAAGTGGTCGTTGCATGGTGGCGCTGGCAGCAGTCCACATACACAGAGGTGTGTTGGTGCATCTCAGAGTACGGTGCAGCGAGTAAGTGTGCAGACGTTTTCAGATGTGCTAATGGTGACTGTGTGTTGAAAATGGCTCAAACAACACATATTGATGACGTAATGAGGGATAGAATGCTAAGGTGATTAGAGGCTGGTCAAACACAGCACGTCGTAGCATGGGCCCTCCATGTGCCACAAAGTGTGATCTCAAGATTATGGTAATGATTCCAGCAGACAGGAAACATATCCAGGTGCTACAGTACGGGACGTCCACAGTGTACAACACCACAAGAAGACCGATATCTCACCATCAATGCCCGCAGACGGCCACGGAGTACTGCAAGGTACATTCCACTGACCCCTGGTCACAGGAGAGCCCATAAAGCCTGGTGTCAAGAACACAGTACATGGTAACTGGAAGAGTAGTACCAGGTTATGTTCACAGACGAGTCCAGGTATAGTCTGAACAGTGATCCTCGGTGGGTTTTCATCTGGCGTGAACCTGGAACCAGGTACCGACCCCTTAATGTCCTTGAAAGGGATGTGTATGGAGGTCGTGGTTTGATGGTGTGGAGTGGGATTATGACTGGTGCACGTACACCCCTGCATGTCTTTGACAGAGGAACTGTAACAGGTCAGGTGTATCGGGACGTCATTTTGCACCAGTATGTCTGCCTTTTCAGGGGTGCAGTGGGTCCCACCTTCTTCCTGATGGATGATAACGCACGGCCCCACCGAGCTGCCATTGTGGAGGAGTACCTTGAAACAGAAGATGTCAGGTGAATGGAGTGACCTGTCTGTTCTCCAGATCTAAATCCCATCGAGCACGTCTGCGATGCTCTCGGTCGATGTATCGCTGCACGTCTTCAAACCCCTACGACAATTCAGGAGCTCCGACAGGCACTGGTGCAAGAATGGGAGGCTATACCCGAGCAGCTGCTCGACCACCTGATCCAGAGTATGCCAACCCGTTGTGCTGCCTGTGTACGTGTGCACGGTGATCATATCCCATATTGATGTCAGGGTATATGCGCAGGAAACAGTGGCGTTTGTAGTACATGTGTTTCGAGACGGTTTTCTCAACTTATAACCAATACCGTGGACTTGCAGATCTGTGTTGTGTGTGTTCCCTATATGCCTATGCTATTAGCACCAGTTCTGTGTAGTGCCACATTCTGTGGCACCTCATTCTGCAATTATGCTTAATTTATGAGCATGAGTGTATTATTATTATTATTATTGTTATTGTTGTTGTTGTTATTATTATTATTACACTGCTGGCCATTAAAATTGCTACACCAAGAAGATATGCAGATGATAAATTGGTATTCATTGGACAAATATATTATACTAGAACTAACATGTGATTACATTTTCACGCAATTTGGGTGCATAGATCCTGAAAAATCAGTACCCAGAACAACCACCTCTGGCTGTAATAACGGCCTCGATACACCTGGGCATTGAGTCAAGCAGGTCTTGGATGGCGTGTACAGGTACGGCTGCCCATGCAGCTTCAACACGATACCACAGTTCATCAAGAGTGGTGACTGGTGTATTGTAACGAGCCAGTTGCTCCGCCACCATTGACCAGATGTTTTCAGTTGGTGAGAGATCTGGAGAATGTGCTGGACAGGGCAGCAGTCGGACATTTTCTGTATCCAGAAAGGCCCATACAGGACCCGCAACATGCAGTCGTGCATTATCCTGCTGAAATGTAGGGTTTCGCAAGGATCGAATGAAGGGTAGAGCCACGGGTCGTAACACATCTGAAATGTAATGTCCACTGTTCAAATTGCCGTCAATGTGAACGAGAGGTGGCCGAGACGTGTAACCAATGGCACCCCACACCATCAGGCCGGGTGATACGCCAGTATGGCGATGACGAATACACGCTTCCAATGTGCATTCACCGCGATGACGCCAAACGCGGATGTCACCATCATGATGCTGTAAACAGAACCTGGATTCATCTGAAAAAATGACGTTTTGCCATTTGTGCACCCAGGTTCATTGTTGAGTGCTCCATCGCAGGCAATCCTGTCTGTGATGCAGGATCAAGTGTAACCGCAGCCACGGTCTCCGAGCTGATAGTCTGTGCTGCTGCAAACGTCATCGAACTGTTTGTGCAGATGGTTGTTGTCTTGCAAATGTCCCCATCTGTTGATTCAGGGATCAAGACGTGGCTGCACGATCCGTTACAGCCGTGCGGGTAAGATGCCTGTCATCTCGACTGCTAGTGATACAAGGCCATTGGGATCCAACATGGCATTCCGTATTACCCTCCTGAACCCACCGATTCCATATTCTGCTAACAGTCATTG
The DNA here is from genome assembly GCF_023864275.1 of Schistocerca cancellata. Lineage (NCBI taxonomy): Eukaryota > Metazoa > Arthropoda > Insecta > Orthoptera > Acrididae > Schistocerca > Schistocerca cancellata. The sequence continues at coordinate 84,004,565 of NC_064636.1, forward strand.
GATATCGACCAATGGGAGCAGCAATGTCGCGATACGATAAACCGCAATCACAATAGGCTACAATCTGACCTTTATCAAAGTCGGAAACGTGATGGTACGCATTTCTCCTCCTTACACGGGGCATCACAACAACGTTTCACCAGGCAACGCCGGTCAGCTGCTGTTTAGAAATCGGTTGGAAACTTTCCTCATGTCAGCACATTGTAGGTGTCGCCACCGGCGCCAACGTTGTGTGAATGCTCTGAAAAGCTAATCATTTGCATATCACAGCATCTTGTTCCTGTCGGTTAAATTTCGCATCTGTAGCACATCATCTTCGTGGTGTAGCAATTTTAATGGCCAGTAGTGTATTATTATTATTACCACTATATTCTGCCCATGTACAGCTTGTTAAGAGTGTCTAGTTAGATTGGAGATAGAGTGTGAAGGCCCTTATCGTGCCACACAAAATAAATGTGTATGTAAATAAATAAATGACAAATTGTTTGTGTTGCAGATGTTTGAGTTTGTGGCTGTGAAACAGGAATGGGTCGAAGATGGGGTGAAGAAAGATGACTGGGATGAGGCTCAGGTTGGTCTTCAAATTGTTGAAAGGTATGTGGACACCTTGTGTCCAACTTGGTTTACTCCAGCATTCTGTTGGTTCTGTTACAGGAGCCTGAGAATGCAGCTGTAGAGGAAGATGAGATTCATGCAAAAACACAGCCATCTGAGTGGCACAGGTCAGAGGTAGGTTTAGTTGGAACTTTGTTTCTAATTATTTTATTGCTTGAAGTGTTATTGTTATTATTATTAATTTTTATTATTACTATTATTATTAATTACCCAGGGTTACCAAAAAGAAGTTTCTAAAAAAGTTTAAATTTTTGCACCCCTAATTCCAAAAATGACATTCATTTTTCTTCTTCCTGACCTGAAGATTTCAAAAACAGTGCAAGCTGTGAACAAAAAATATTGAATTTTTATGACATGACCTGTGTATTTTGTTAATACATCTCCAAATTTGGTTTTTCAGAGGAAAAAATCTTTTTATTAGTTCAAAATACAGTATGACAAATCACAGTTTATTAATTAAACAAAATTTAACTGAGATTGGTACACATTAAATGCATGTGAAGCCACCATTGTGTAGAATTTAGGGCCTGCTTTTACATTTACCAGAGCATCTATGGGGTGTTCAAAAAGTCTCTCCACAGTGCCGTATGATTGTTAGCCGCGCGTGCCGTATGATTGTTCGTCTGCCTGGGTTACTTCCCTCCAAGTGGACTCTCCCAACAGTCCACTGTTTCGTTTATCTCAGCCAGCATCAGTAGTATCGTTGGTGTGTATTGTTACGTGTTGACGTGAACGTTCAAGTTTAGTTCCTTTGTCCGTTTGTTTCGTTTTTATCACTATTAAATGTAAACCACTGAAGGACGTGTGTTTTTAGTCTAACAAGTGTTCAAAGCTGGCGCTAACTATGCTGTTTCATTTTGTCAAACATTTAATTCAGTTTTCCCGCAGACAACATTCCCACATTGCAAAACTGTGCGAAATTTGATTAACAAATTTCGAAGTACGGGTTCAGTGACAGATGCACCGAGAAATGGTCGCCCTAGTGTTTTGTGTGAGGATAAACTACCCGATATTTCCGATAAAATGTCCATGAGTCCGAACAAGTCAGTAAGAAAACTCGCCCAGGAAATCGATGTTAGTGTCGGAACAGCCCACATAGCTGTAAGGGAAAAATTAGAACTTTTCCCATACAAAGTGACAGTCGTGCAACAACTGCAAAATACTGATCATGGCAAGAGGCTGCATTGTTGTCAATGGTTCCAAAATTTTGTTCAATAAAATGGAACGGATATTCTTAATGAAATGTTTTTCACTGATGAGGTGTGGTTTCATTTATCCGAGTACATGAAAATTCTCGTATGTCGAGCAGTGCAAATCCATTGTGTATTCATGAGGAACCGCTTCATTCTGTGAAAATAGGAATTTGGATTGTAATTTCTAGACGTTGGATTGTGGGTCCCATATTTTGCAACGAAATAAACGCACAACGATACTGCAGTGATATTCTGTACCCATTCATAGGAGAACTTGTGTTAACTGAAATACTGAACGGCTATTTTTAACAAGATGCTGCAACCGCGCATACAGCTCGCGTTTCAATGTTACTGCTTGCTGATGTTTTCGGTGATCGGATAATTTCACAGCGACTTTGGCCTCCACGATCGCCTGACCTAACACCACCTGACTTTTTCTTTGGGGCTGCAGCGAAAGCAACTGTCTATAAATACTGTCCAAAATCCACCGATGAACTGAAAACTGCAATATCTACTTTCACTGCTTCTGTTACAGAAGAAATGTTACAGCTTGTGTTTGGAAACATGATTAGATGAATTTAATTGTGTATTCAACAACAGGGGGGACGCTTTCAACATTTAATGTGAAAATTTGTAAGTAAAATGAATACTCAATAAATTAACAACTTGTATTTCACTGAGTTTCACTTCGGTATATTCACTGCGGCATACGGCACGTGTGACTAACAATCATGTGGCATGGCAAAGAGACTTTTTGAACACCCCGTAGAATGCTCAGTAGCAGGGATATCCCTTATCAGTTGTTTAACAGTAATCTGCCATCATGATGGCATCCCAGCATCCCTTGTACCTGGTCTCCATCTCTTTCATCTCCCAGTGGAATCACTTGCACTGCTCATTGCTCCCAGGCTCACAAGAAATCAATCTATATGTGAGGACATGTACACGTTTCAATACTTGTGTTGCATCCCGAGGTGTCTGAAACCTACCAGTAACAATTTCTATATAGCCTGTCACCTTATTGTTGCCCAGAAAGTTCTTCACCATCAGAACAAAAGCTGTCTGCATTTCAGTTAGTTACGAGTTTTCAAATTGCAATTTATTGGTGGAACACTTAGAAAATGTAACAGGTCCGCTAAAGAAACCGCTTACACTACACTTGTCTGCCCTCTCCTGGAATAATGCACCAAAGAGGATTGACGGAGGACACTGAAATAAAAAGTCGTGTGGCGAGGGCCTCCTGTCGGGTAGACTGGTCGCCTGATGCAAGTCTTTTGAGTTGACGCCACTTCGGCAGCTGAGAAAAGCACTTTGTAGTGTTCAGTTGTAAAAGAGGAACATGTGAAATGTGTGCAAAAAATAAAATCCAGTGGAGACCACATTTCCAATGTACAGGGTTATTACAGATGATTGAAGCGATTTCACAGCTCTACAATAACTATTATTTTAGATATTTTCACAATGCTTTGCACACACATACAAAAACTCAAAAAGTTTTTTTAGGCATTCACAAATGTTCGATATGTGCCCCTTTAGTGACTCGGCAAACATCAAGCCGATAATCAAGTTCCTCCCACACTCGGCGCAGCATGTCCCCATCAATGAGTTCGAAAGCATCGTTGATGCGAGCTCGCAGTTCTGGCACGTTTCTTGGTAGAGGAGGTTTAAACACTGAATCTTTCACATAACCCCACAGAAAGAAATCACATGGGGTTAAGTCGGGAGAGCGTGGAGGCCATGACACGAATTGCTGATCGTGATCTCCACCACAACCGATCCATCGGTTTTCCAACCTCCTGTTTAAGAAATGCCGAACATCGTGATGGAAGTGCGGTGGAGCACCATCCTGTTGAAAGATGAAGTCGGCGCTGTCGGTCTCCAGTTGTGGCATGAGCCAATTTTCCAGCATGTCCGGATACACGTGTCCTGTAACATTTTTTTCGCAGAAGAAAAAGGGGCTGTAAACTTTAAACCGTGAGATTGCACAAAACACGTTAACTTTTGGTGAATTGCGAATTGCTGGAGTTAGCAGTTGGTGGATCTTTGTTGAACTTCGTCCTGAAGTGTCGTTGCACTGTTATGACTGACTGATGTGAGTGCATTTCAAGCACGACATACGCTTTCTCGGCTCCTGTCGCCATTTTGTCTCACTGCGCTCTCGAGCGCTCTGGCGGCAGAAACCTGAAGTGTGGCTTCAGCCGAACAAAACCTTATGAGTTTTTCTACGTATCTGTAGTGTGTTGTGACCATATGTCAATGAATGGAGCTACAGTGAATTTATGAAATCGCTTCAATCATTTGTAATAGCCCTGTAGTGAATGTAAAGTATATTTGTGCCACAATGACAAAAAGAACTGTTTCTTACAATATCATGAGGTATCATTTAGACACATGACAATACCAGAGAAGGAAAGTTGCTACTCACCATGTAGCGGAGATGCTTTCGGCCATTAAGGCCTTTGTAAGCCGAAAGCTTTAATTGTGTGAATCTTTTTATTGTGCCTATCACGACTCAGCATCTCCGCTATATTCCGCTATATGGTGAGTAGCAACTTTCCTTCTCTGGTACTGTTACATTGCATCCTGGATTTTCCATTGTTAGACACATGACATGTACATTAAAATTCATACAGTCATGGGTTTCGAAAACCATGTATACTATACCTTCAATAGTTACTCTAGGATCAAAACTAATGTGAAATTTTTGAAAAAAAAAACCTCATAAATATCATATTTGTTATTAAGTCTCTAATGTAAAAATGTTCCATGATAATGTGGAATAAAGTACAAGTTCGACAAATTGAAGCATTTTTCTGTGCGTGTTGTCCTTCTGTCTGTGGAGCCTGATGGTACTTATGAATACCGCCACTGGAAAAAAATAAAATAAAATTTTACAAGAAATCATAGAGCCTTCTGAGGCCACAGTAACACTAATTCCACAAAGAAAATGAAAAAAAGTAATTTTTTTCTTAATGTCTGGAGACAAAGGATTAATGTAAAACAAAGTAAGTTGTGAAATAATAAAAATAGTATAAATGAGTGTCATTTTTTAAATCAGCGCATTATACCTATACAAAATTAATAAAAAAAAGTATATAATGGGTCTATACAAGGACGATGCACTTGAGGACAATATTATGGAAGTGGAAGAGGATGTAGATGAAGATGAAATGGGAGATATGATAGTGTGTGAAGAGTTTGACAGAGCACTGAAAGACCTGAGTCGAAACAAGGCCTTGGGAGTAGACAACATTCCATTAGAACTACTGACGGCCTTGGGAGAGCCAGTCCTGACAAAACTCTACCATCTAGTGAGCAAGGTGTATGAGACAGGCGAAATACCCTCAGACTTCAAGAAGAATATAATAATGTTGTTCTACCAAGAACCGATGGAAGATTCTGTTAATATGAAGAATATAATAATTCCAATCCCAAAGAAAGCAGGCGTTGACAAATGTGAAAATTACTGAACTATCAGTTTAATATGCCATGGCTGCAAAATGTTAACGCAAATTCTTTACAGACGAATGGAAAAACTGGTAGAAGCTGACCTCGGGGAAGATCAGTTCGGATTCCGCAGAAATGTTGGAACACGTGAGGCAATACTGACCCTATGACTTATCTTAGAAAATAGATTAAGGAAAGGCAAACCTACATTTCTAGCATTTGTAGACTTGGAGAAAGCTTTTGACAATGATGACTGGAATACTCCCTTTCAAATTCTGAAGGTGGCAGGGGTAAAATACAGGGAGTGAAAGGCTATTTACAATTTGTACAGAAACCAGATGGCAGTTATAAGAGTCGAGGGGCATAAAAGGGAAGCAGCGGTTGGGAAGGGAGTGAGACAGGGTTGTATCCTATCCCCAATGTTATTCAATCTGTATATTGAGCAAGCTGTGAAGGAAACAAAAGAAAAATTTGGAGTAGGAATTAAAATCCATGGAGAAGAAATAAAAACTTTAAGGTTCACTGATGACATTGTAATTCTGTCAGAGACAGTAAAGGACTTGGAAGAGCAGTTGAATGGAATGGACAGTGTCTTGAAAGGAGGATATAAGATGAACATAGACAAAAGCACAATGAGGATAATGGAATGTAATCGAATGAAATCGGGTGATGCTGCGGGAATTAGATTAGGAAATGAGACGCTTAAAGTAGTAAATGAGTTTTGCTACTTGGGGAGCAAAATAACTGATGATGGTTGAAGTAGAGAGGATATAAAATGTAGACTGGCAATGGCAAGGAAAGTGTTTCTGAAGAAGAGAAATTTGTTAACATTGAGTATAGATTTAAGTGTCAGGAAGTCGTTTCTGAAAGTATTTGTATGGAGTGTAGCCATGTATGGAAGTGAAACGTGGATGATAAATAATTTAGACAAGAAGAGAGTAGAAGCTTTCGAAATGTGGTGCTACTGAAGAATGCTGGAAATTAGATGGGTAGATCACATAACTAATGAGGAGGTATTGAATAGATTTGGAGAGAAGAGAAATTTGTGGCACAACTTGACAAGGAGAAGGGATCAGTTTGTAGTACATGTTCTGAGGCATCAGGGGATCACAAATTTAGCATTGTAGGGCAGCTTGGAGGGTAAAAATCGTAGAGGGAGACCAAGAGGTGATTACACTAAGCAGATTCAGAAGGATGTAGGTTTCAGTAGGTACTGGGAGATGAAGCAGCTTGCACAGGATAGAGTAGCATGGAGAGCTGCATCAAACCAGTCTCAGGACTGAAGACCACAACAACAACAACCCAGTGCTATTACTGTTGATAAGATTCAGTGATGCCATTGCTAGCGGCAGTGAAACTGACGAAAGATTCAGGACTTTTTAATTGGAATGAACAGTCTGATGAGCGCACAGTGTGGATTCAGAGTTAACTGAAGAAAGTAAGAAGCACCAGAAGTTGGATTGGTGGTAAATTAGACATCAGAATTGAGATCACAAACAAGACGAAGTGAAGGAATTCTGCTGCCTATGAAGCAAACTAACACACAGCGGACAGAGCAAGGAGGACATAAAAGTAGACTATCACAGCCAAAGAATTGATTCCTCATCATCATCATCATCATCATCATCATCATTTAAGACTGATTATGCCTTTCAGCGTTCAGTCTGGAGTATAGCCCCCCTTATACAGTTCCTCCATGATCCCCTATTCAGTGCTAACATTGGTGCCTCTTCTGATGTTAAACCTATTACTTCAAAATCATTCTTAACCGAATCCAGGTACCTTCTCCTCGGTCTGCCCCGACTCCTCCTACCCTCTACTGCTGAATCCATGAGTCTCTTGGGTAACCTTGCTTCTCCCATGCGTGTAACATGACCCCACCATCTAAGCCTGTTCGCCCTGACTGTTACATCTATAGAGTTCGTTCCCAGTTTTTCTTTGATTTCCTCATTGTGGACACCCTCCTGCCATTGTTCCCATCTACTAGTACCTGCAATCATCCTAGCTACTTTCATATCTGTAACCTCAACCTTGTTGATAAGGTAACCTGAGTCCACCCAGCTTTCGCTCCCATACAACAAAGTTGGTTGAAAGATTGAACGGTGCACAGATAACTTAGTCTCGGTACTGACTTCCTTCTTGCAGAAGAGAGTAGATCGTAGCTGAGCGCTCACTGCATTAGCTTTGCTACACCCCGCTTCCAGTTCTTTCACTATGTTGCCATCCTGTGAGAATATGCATCCTAAGTACTTGAAACCGTCCACCTGTTCTAACTTTGTTCCTCCTATTTGGCACTCAATCCGCTTATATTTCTTTCCCACTGACATTACTTTCGTTTTGGAGATGCTAATCTTCATACCATAGTCCTTACATTTCTGATCTAGCTCTGAAATATTACTTTGCAAACTTTCAATCGAATCTGCCATCACAACTAAGTCATCCGCATATGCAAGACTGCTTATTTTGTGTTCACATATCTTAATCTCACCCAGCCAGTCTATTGTTTTCAACATATGATCCATAAATAATATGAATAACAGTGGAGACAGGTTGCAGCCGTGTCTTACCCCTGAAACTACTCTGAACCATGAACTCAATTTACCGTCAACTCTAACTGCTGCCTGACTATCCATGTAAAGACCTTTAATTGCTTGCAAAAGTTTGCCTCCTATTCCATAATCTTGTAGAACAGACAATAACTTCCTCCTAGGAACCCGGTCATATGCCTTTTCTAGATCTATAAAGCGTAGATACAATTCCCTGTTCCACTCATAACACTTCTCTATTATTTGCTGTAAGCTAAAGATCTGGTCCTGACAACCTCTAAGAGGCCTAAACCCACACTGATTTTCATCCAATTGGTCCTCAACTAATACTCGCACTTTCCTTTCAACAATACCTGAGAAGATTTTACCCACAATGCTGATTAAAGAGATACCTCTGTAGTTGTTACATTCTTTTCTGTTTCCATGTTTAAAGATTGGTGTGATTACTGCTTTTGTCCAGTCTGATGGAATCTGTCCCGACTCCCCGGCCATTTCAATTATCCTGTGTAGCCATTTAAGACCTGACATTCCACTGTATTTGATGAGTTCCTTGTGAAAAAAATTGTATCGAACATCCACTTGAATTAAGGAAAAGGCCTCTCAAAATGTATGAGGCATGTCCAGAAAGAAAGTACTGTTTTGGGAAAAAAGCTCATAAAAATATTTTTTCAAACTAAAGCAAGAAAAAGCATTTCCTAAACTATTTTTCTACATAGTTGCAACCGTTGTTCGGACATTTGTCATAGTGATAAGCCATCTTTTCTATCTCTTCTTCATAGAAAGGTGCAACCAGTGAAGATAGCCTACCATCGTCATTATCAAAACACCTTTCCCCAAAATCGTGCTTATAGTTTAAGAACAAGTGGTATTCAGATGGTGCGAGATCAGGGATGTACAACGAGTGATGGAACTACTCGTAAATGAATTGTTGAATAATGTTTTGAGTGACATCAGCAGACTGAGGAAGAGTGTTTTCATGAAGCAACACGATGCCTCAACTGAGCATTCAACACTTTTCATTTCGAATTGCACCCTTAAGTTTTCTCAGTGTTTCATAGTACTTTAGCGCTTTGAAGGTTTTGCCTCTGGGAAGCACCTCAACAAACAGAATGCCCTGCCTGTCCCAGAACACAGTGCACATGTCGTCATTCTGAATTTTTGATGTTTGGAGAATTGTGAGTGCATCCACTCCATATACTGTTGTTTTGATTCTAGAGTGACATGAAAAATCCACGTTTCATCACGGGTCATAATTCTGTTTAAAAATTCATCTACCTCATCATTGTAACAGGTGAGAAATGTCAAAGTGCCGCAAAGTCACTTCATTTTGTGGACATCTGTGAGGATTTGGGGAACCCAGTGGGAACACTGCTTGAGAAAATTTATGCTATTTGTGACAGTCTCTTTCAGTGCAGTTTTTGAAAGTTGGAGAAACTCATCAAAAAGCTTTCTTATTGTGAACCATCTGCTTTCACGAATTTTCTCATTCACTTTGACAGCCAAACCAATATTGACTACAGAAGGCAACGTACTCTGTGCTTCGTCATGAACATTGGTTCATCCATCATTCAGTTGTCTGACCCAGTTTCTCAACTTTCTATCAATCATTACTTTTTCACCACAAGTCTGTACGAGTTGATAGTGAACTTCTGCTCGCTTAATGTTCTTTGCATTCAAAAACTGTATTACAGAACATACTTCACAAATGTAAACAAGACACAATCTGAAACTTCCTGGCAGACCGAGACTCGAGTTCGGGACCTTTGCCTTTCGCGGGCAAGTGCTCTACCATCTGAGCTACCCAAGCACGACTCACGCCCCGTTCTCACAGCTTTACTTCCGCCAGTACCTCGTCTCCTACCTTCCAAACTTAGCAGAAGCTCTCCTGCGAACCTTGCAGCATTAGCACTCCTGAAAGAAAGGATATTGCGGAGACATGGCTTCGCCACAGCCTGGCAGAAGTAAAGCTGTGAGGGCATGAGGGCGTGATTCACGCTTGGGTAGCTCAGTTGGTAGAGCACTTGCTCGCGAAAGGCAAAGGTCCCGAGTTCAAGTCTCGGTCCGGCACTCAGTTTTAATCTGCCAGGAAGTTTCATACCAACACACACTCCGCTGCAGAGTGAAAATCTCATTCTGGAAGACACAATCTGGCTGTAATGGCATCAGTGGAAAGCCAGTGAGCCAGAGAGATGAGTGCAATTTTGCGGGACTGCAACAAAACCACTGCAGTGGCAGTAGAATGAATCAGTGCTTAATTTCTGGACACACCTCGTGTGTTGGTGATACAGCACTTCATGGTAGTAAATCACAGACTAAGAGGAATCAGGAAAAAGAAGAGAATCTAACCATCTGAGATGTGGTGTGACAGAAGGATGTTGAAAATTAGGTGTACTGATAAGGTAAAAAATGAGGTGGTTCTCTGTAGGATCTACAAGGAAAGGAATCTGTGGCAAACACTGACAAGAAGGGACAGGATGCAGCATCAGAAAAAGTAAAACCCTACAAAACTCCCTGTCCTCCAGGGTGTGGACAGTAACCCCACACTATAAAAATGTCATATTAAGGGACCACAACAAGAGCCTCAGATAATGAATGGGACATACAAAAGAAAAAGGACAAAAGATTTGCCAATAGTAACTTGGAGCATACGAACTATGTTGAAACCTGGAAAAATGAAAGAAATAACTGAAAACACCATGAGGCTTAAGATCAATATCATGGCATTACAAGAAGTGAGAAGGCAAGGGCAAATATATATGAGTCGTTATTCTCTGCTATACAGTGGACCAGAAAGGAGAACGGGGCAAGCTGGAACAGGATTTATAACAACAAAAGAAATTAGGAAAAGCCTTTTGGAATTTTAACCTATAAATGAAACATTCAGCACATTGAGAATAAATGGGAAATTCAGGAATATAGCAATGATAACAGCGTACACACCAACAGAGAAAGCAGAAGAAAAAACAAAAGAACAGTTTTATGAAGACCTTGAAAGTACGTGTGGTAAAGTACAAAACTACGACCCACTGCTAGTTGGGGGATATTGAATATGGAAGAGTATCAGGGAGAAATATATTACATGAAAAAAGTAATGAGAATGGAGATATGTTATCTCAGTTTGCTGGTAGAAATAATTTATTCATCAAGAGTACGTATTTTCCTCACAAAAGAATACCTCTTGAAACATGGAAATCAAGTGTAAGTGGACTAGTTAATTAAATAGACCATGTGTTAACTAAAGTACGATGTGCGATGTCAGTCATAGATGTATAGAGCAGCAGGGGTCCAGACTGTGACTGAAACCACTACACTGTAAGAGTCGTCATGAGACTGAAGTTAGTGGTAATACATAAAATCAGAATGGAAAAAAAAGCATTTTGGAATATAGCAACTTAATGATCCTGAAATTGTGAAAATATACCAAATAAAAATTAAAGCCTCCTGACAGCCAGCAAGGAAATGGTGGGAAATCTAGACTGATGGAATAGAATCCAGAAAGTGGTGAAAGAGGCAGCAGAAGAAACAGTTGGGGTAAGAAGAAAGGAAAGAAACAAATGGTTTGCTGATGAATGTGGACTAGCAATAGAATATAAAAATGCAACAAGACTGAGAAAGTTACAGAGAGAGAGAGACAAGAAGAAATGTGGAGGTGGATAAAGAATTAAGGTCTAAAACTAATGGGATGTGTAAGAAAAAGAAAATGAATGGCTGAAAGCAAAATTTCAACAGGTAGAAGAACTAAAGGAACAGAATGAGACAAGAAAATTCTATCATGCAATAGGAAAGATAAGAGAGAATTTTCACCCACAAAAGATGCATGTAAGTATAGAAATGGTAAGATAATCATAGATGAACAAAAAATATTGCAGAGATGGGCAGAATACTTTGAAGATATTCTCAATGCCAACTCAGACCAGAGATCAAGAGATCTGCTAAAACAGGAGGAGAATATAGAGACAAGAGATGATGAAAGGAAAGAAGCAAAAAGACCAACTTTGGAGAGGTATACAATCATTGATATATAAATTGAAAAATAGCACCGTACACCTGGTGAAGAAGGAATAGTGTCAGAACTCATAAAATTTTGTGATCATCCTCTAATACGTGAAATACGTGCATTAATAAATAATATTTGAGAAAATGAAAGTGTGCCTGAGGATTGGAAAACTGGGATAATATGCCTTCTGTATAAAAAAAAGCAAGAAAGTTAGCTTGCAAAAATTGTAGATGCGTCAATTTACCAAACGCAGCCAGTAAGATATTTTCTGGGTTGCCAGATGAAAGGATAAAGAAGTGCACTGAAAATATCCTCAGAGAATACCAGTTTGGTTTCTGGCCAGATAGTGGCATTTTTAGCAGTAGTTTGTTATTATGCAAATAATGGAGAAATATGACACAGATCTCGACTTCCTGTTTCTTTTTTTTAATTTTAAGCGAGCTTTTAAGGGGCTCTGGAAAGGCTCAAAATCATGAAAAGTTCAATTTTTACTTTTTTGCGTTTTCTGAATCTGCAGACTATTACCTGTTAATAGATATATAATTTATTCAATTCCGAAGACTACAACTATTTTTAAATTTTTTTTGAAATGTGTTCTACATGGGCGTGACCCACTGTGGCGCTGTTAAACTGCTGTCAAATGGTGTTAATATTAACGTCCGTGTTCATCAGGTACATTTTAGTGATGTGAGATAAAGTATGTGTTGTGGCTAACCTGTCATGGTTCAATATATACCGCTGGTGTGATTGTCGATTGTTTCATGTTTATTTACTCTGTCATTATCTCGAAAATATTCGTAATTAATTCTGTTTCTTGAGTCTCTGTTTTGTTGAAGTATAATAATGAGTAAAAGTAAAGTTGCTGTTGCGACTTTCAATGATGGCAACATTCTAAGGTGCAAGGTATTTAGAAATATGGGAATGAAGATAGGTTCTAACATGGTACGAGCAAAGCTTGCTTTAGACAAGGAACGCCTTTGGGCTTTACAGCCCTGTCTAGAAATACAAGCAAGAGTAAACAGGAGGAGGAACAAGAGGAAGCTGGAGGAGGAGTTTGCAGAGGATGAAGATAATCCATCCTATGGACCTGGAATGCACTAAAAAGTTAATCCAATCTTTGTCGCTCGATTCCCAAAACTTTTATTTTCTCATACTAATTACATGTTTTCTAAGGATCTTCCAAACATATTTGTTTCAAACATTCAGTAAATGTTACACAGTACCTTCTGCATAATTTAACACAGCCTTTTTCCAAAAAACTGTATATTTTTGAGTATATAAATAAAAAATTGCAAAAAAATGTTGTGAATATCCATTAGAATTGAAAAAAAAATCATCTTTAATAACTGAACAAAAATTTTGTAAAATCCCTCTGTTAAGTTGTAGCCCATATTCCAATAAATAATCTGTAAAAAGTTCAACTTCCTACCTCAAATACTTTGTGAGGAAAGATGTAATTTATAAGCGTTATTTTAACATTGCAAGTATAGGGCGTTCCGGAGCCCCTTAATAGGGCACAGAATATGGTGGGCGATGTGCAATGACCAGTTTTCATCCAAAATGCTGGACGTGTTCATTTGTTTGTTCAGAAGGGGTGGCCGACATTGTTTGTTCCCTCTCGGCCGGTCGACGATGACAGAAACAATCTGGCAGAAAAATTTCATTTGCACATTACTGATAACTTTATATGTTAGCTTCATAATGGTGTGCCCATCATTTTGTTAATGGTCATAGTTATTGTGATATTTGCATGGAAGTAAGACACTGCGTTAAGTTTGAAAAAGTTTGCAATGAAAACCAGGGGTAACTAGACTTTGCATTTGGTGCATATTACATAATATGTTGCTGCATTAGCTAACATGTTGAAGTTTTCTTTAGACTTGGGTGGAGGTCTCTGTCTGTCACTGATCTCGAGAAAACTGATCTGATGTAGCACACTAATTTGCGACTGTGTGCAGCAGTGAAAAAGCCAGAGTGAAATATCCACAACATTCCTCATACTTAATAAATGGTTTAAGTTTGAAATGAGATTTTACAAATGATAGCATACAAAGATTTTGCCATATGGTGATTATGCGAAACTTCATTAACTACCATATTATTCCATTAACTAGAGACTTTTTCAATGAAAGAATGTAATTTGTAAGGGCCATCAATAGCTGGTGAAACGGGAAACGCTATGGGTTTTGGAACCACATAAGTGAAGAGATTAAATGTTTATTTTTGCACCAAGGATGTGATTTTTCATAAGCTACTGATCTTACTTTTCCTCAACTCGCTCACTTAATAAACTTAATAAACCACTGTTTCAGAATTGTCTCACAATTGCGTCTGCACAGCATGTTAGTGAGGTGACACTGTGTATACTCCACTGTGTCTTGGCAAAAGAAGCAAATTTTAACACGGCAGCAAGAGAAATGTGTAGGTTTTACTCAAAATTCGCCAGTCATGATGCTTCACTGAAAGTTACAAATGGTTAACGAGCCAGGTGAAAATAAATTGTGGCTTTCATTGTATCTTCAGCAGAATTCTTTCTAAATAGTAACCCAAGCAGAGGGGACAGATCTTTCTGAATGATCACCATGCAAGTGTGGGCTCCACTTAATATTTACAAAAAATGGGAGTGTAGGCTTCAGTTTAGAATGGCACTTCCCCTCCAGCACTCAGCATTTCCCCTACAGCATATGCCCATAACCCGCACCACATCTCTTTCCCCACATGTGCCCTGCCGATTGCGCATCTACTGGCAACGTTTTTCTGCTTTGACTCTAACAGGCCTACACTGTATAAATAATTGGGCATTTGCAACAAGCTAAGAAGGTTAGTTGAGTTAACAATGAAGGACACAACGGCAAAAGTAAAAGTGAACAACAAAATGAGAAAGAGCTGTAACTTTACAGATGGCGTGAAACAGGGTGATTTTGTCTCTCTGCAGTCCTGTTCAACTTAGCACTGCATAATCTGATACGAAAAGTAGACAAGAGAGGAACAATAAAGATGAAATCTTACGAAAAGGAAAATTGCCACTCACCATATAGCAGAGATGCTAAGTCGCATATAGGCACAACAAAAAGACAGTCACAAATAAATAAATAAACAAACCTTTTGGCCATTAAGGCCTTCATCAACAATACACACACACACACACACACACACACACACACACACACACACCGCCGTACGCAACTCATACACATGACCACAATCTCGTAAGTAGAGTGTGCAGTGCTGTTTGTGGGTAACAAGAGGAACACAGGAAAGAAGAGAAAGAAGGATGGACATTGATTATAGTGTTGTAAAAGAAAATGGTAACAAAGGAAAACAGCACTGGGTTAGGATCGAAGAAGAAAGGCTATCAGGCAAAAATCAAACAATGGAAAATTCAGGACGGAATGTAACAATATTATGAAAAGGAAACTTGCCACTCACCATATAACAGAGACGTTGAGTCGCAGATTGGCACAACAAAAAGACTGTCACAAATATATAAATAAATCTTTTGGCCATTAAAGCTTTCGTCACATCAACAGTAGAAGTAGACACACACACACACACACACACACACACACACACACACACACACACACACAGTCTCTCTCTCTCTCTCTCTCTCTCTCTCTCGACTGCCTTAATGACCGAAAGCTTTACTTATTTATCCGTGACAGTCTTTTTGTTGTGCCTACCTGCGACTCAGCATCTCCGCTATATGGAGAGTGGCAACTTTGCTTTCCATAATATTGTTACATTCTATTCTGGATTTTCCATTGTTTGGTGGAATCTTAGTCAGATGTGTGCATTTGCAGATGGTATTGCAAATGTGGCAAGCGATGTAAACACCCTTAAAGAAATTTATGAAATAATGGAAGCAAGAAGGAGTAAAAATGGGACTTTGGGTAAATGAAATCAAGATCCGATACTTGGTAATGACCCATTCTAAAACTAAAAGAACAGCACATGACCTGAAGGAATATTCCAGAATTTGAAACACGAACAGCTGCTAGCATGAGTTTCTTAGAAGTAGATACCTTAGGGGTTGCAAAGCAACTCAAATCGCTTGATACGGGCAAGTCTTCAGGTCCAGATTGTTTACCGACTAGGTTCATTTCAGATTATGCTGTTACAATAGTTCCCTACTTAGCAACCATATACAACCGCTTGCTCACCGATAGATCTGTACCTACAGATTGGAAAATCGCGCAGGTCGCACCAGTATTTAAGAAGGGTAGTAGGAGTAATCCATTGAACTACAGACCTATATCATTGACGTCGGTTTGCAGTAGGGTTCTGGAGCATATACTGTATTCAAACATTATGAATCACCTCGAAGGGAACGATCTATTGATACGTAATCAGCACGGTTTCAGAAAACATCATTCTTGTGCAACTCAGCTAGCTCTTTATTCGCACGAAGTAATGGCCGCTATCGACAGGGGATCTCAAGTTGATTCCGTATTTCTAGATTTCCGGAAAGCTTTTGACACCGTTCCTCACAAGTGACTTCTAATCAAGCTGCGGACCTATGGGGTATCGTCTCAGTTGTGCGACTGGATTCGTGATTTCCTGTCAGGAAGGTCGCAGTGTGTAGTAATAGATGGCAAATCATCGAGTAAAACTGAAGTGATATCAGGTGTTCCCCAGGGAAGCGTCCTGGAACCTCTGCTGTTCCTGATCTATATGAATGACCTGGGTGACAATCTGAGCAGTTCTCTTAGGTTGTTCGCAGATGATGCTGTAATTTACCATCTAGTAAGGTCATACGAAGACCAGTATCAGTAGCAAAGCGATTTAGAAAAGATTGCTGTATGGTGTGGCAGGTGGCAGTTGACGCTAAATAACGAAAAGTGTGAGGTGATCCACACGAGTTCCAAAAGAAATCCGTTGGAATTCGATTACTCGATAAATAGTACAATTCTCAAGGCTGTCAATTCAACTAAGTACCTGGGTGTAAAAATTACGAACAACTTCAGTTGGAAAGACCACATAGATAATATTGTGGGGAAGGTGAGCCAAAGGTTGCGTTTCATTGGCAGGACACTTAGAAGATGCAACAAGTCCACTAAAGAGACAGCTTACACTACACTCGTTCGTCCTCTGTTAGAATATTGCTGCGCGATGTGGGATCTTTACCAGGTGGGATTGACTGAGAACATCGAAAGGGTGCAAAAAAGGGCAGCTCGTTTTGTATTATCACGTAATAGAGGAGAGAGTGTGGCAGATATGATACGTGAGTTGGGATGGAAGTTATTAAAGCAAGGACGTTTTTCGTCACGGCGAGATCTATTTACGAAATTTCAGTCACCAACTTCGTCTTCCGAATGCGAAAATATTTTGTTGAGCCGACCTATATAGGTAGGAATGATCATCAAAATAAAATAAGAGAAATCAGAGCTCGAACAGAAAGGTTTAGGTGTTTGTTTATCCCGCACGCTGTTCGGGAGTGGAATGGTAGGGAGATAATATGATTGTGGTTCGATGAACCCTCCGCCAACCACTTAAACGTGAATTGCAGAGTAATCATGTAGATGTAGATGTAGAAGGCATCTAATAAGTGTTTTCAAGCTGCCAGCTGTTCCCATTATTTGAGTGTCCTCTTAACCAGTAACAGTAACATGAGACAATGTGTTAGAGAAAGGATACAAGCAGGGAACAGAGCCTATTATGCAAAATTAAAGGTATTTGAGAATTTTTACGTAAATTGTTTGGGGGTGGAGGAAGGGAAAGAGAAGGAACTATTGGTTTTACCTGAATTGGGGTTTTACGCAGAATAATTAGCGATGAGTAAAATGTGTGCCAGTTCAAGTTTAGAGCCCATGATCTCCTGCTTACTAGGCAATTGTGTTAACCACTGCACCAACCAGACACAAAGTTTATCAAAGTTGTGCAGACTATTTTGGCACACCTCCCAGCCGACCCACATTGCCACCTAGTGCCACATATTTAAAGTCCCTATCCAGTCCTCGATGCTCGCTACTTTGAGATTCTGGCTGGAGGTCGAACGTCGATGTGCATCCACACAGAAGGTGGTGGATTCATTGTCCATTGAGGTGAGTCAGTTATATAAATGTGTAGTGTCTATTCTTTCCGACATGTTCAAACAGACAGACACCACGCAGAATCTGCAGCTGTGATAAATTTTTAGGTAAACTGAAGGTGGAGGGGGGAGAAAGGAAAGAAAAGGGAAGCACTATTGAGGTCAGCTGCATTGGGACTTCTCTAATTACAAGAACAGTCAAGTTAAAAGTATACTATTACCTTGATGACCTGCTGACAGAAGCAGATACAAACAACCTGTGGCTATTTGAAAGGAAAATCCTGTAAAAAAGTTATCGGTTAATGATAGAGGCAGAAGGGTTGGAGAATAAGGTACAACCATGAAGCACAAGAGCTTACTGTATTTACTCGACTCTAAGCCGCACTCAAATCTAAGCCATGGAAAAAAAAAATTCCGAATCTAAGCGGCACCAGAAATTTGAGACTCGAAATTCAAGGGGAGAGAAAAGTTTTAGGCTGCACCTCCAAATTGAAACAAAGTTGATCCATTGTAATATGAGACACAATTTAGGTCGAATGAATGACGATACAGCTACAGTAGTTTGGTTCGAGTCGTAAGCTTAGCAGTTAAGCTTTACCAGGTAGCCATTGCTATGCGTCAGACGCTCTGTCCGTATTTATACGGGTATCCTTTCTTTTTCACGTGCTTCGTCTGCTTTGAATCGATTGCTTATTTTTCTTTGATCTGGTAAGTTCCATTCTCTTTGTTATAGGTGTTTATGTCACTCTAAGCTGAAAATGCATTACTGTACTGTGTCATGCATTGTTTGTCGCATTCTGATGATGAGTGTTTACGAACTGTCGCTGCTCACGGCATGGCTCGCTTTTGTGCACGCTGCTGCTGCTTACAATTAAAAAAAAAGGGGGGGGAAATTGTCTCATTACTGAAACAATGGCAAGAGACTGCTATTTGTTGTTACTTACACTGCTTCTTTCTTTGATAATGTTCAACAAGAACCAAATAATATACCGTGTATGATAGAAGATGTTCTGAACGAGAGTTTAGCAAAAATTTTTCTCCGTTTGAAAATCCTTGCAGACGCCTCTTTAGTACATTACATTCTGCACGGAAATTAGAGTCATCTTAGATTTAAAAATCTAGTCAATTGCCGTGCTTCATTTCTGACTGTATCACTATTAAGCATAAAATAATATGAATATAAACATGACATGATAAGTATATTCTTCCGCGTTTGCTGTTGTCTCACTCTAGTTTCGTAGTTTATTTAAATGAGATAGGAGCAAACACGAAAGAATACGTGGCAAAATGTTTATATTTGTATTATTCTTATGGTGAAGAGAATACTACATGTGATTCACAATTCATAAAAGTTCCTATTAGCAACCACCTTTTCTCACAGGTAGGAAAAAATTCAGAACGTAGAGTTGGCCATATTGACAAACATCCCAAACAGTCTTGCCAGTTGGATTTTCATAGTACATTGCTGCTACATTCGAAGATGAACAATACAGAATTTGTATTTACTTCATTGGATAATGTATGAAAATTCAGTGGTCGAAACTCGGAGCAGAGAAAAAAGCTTTTCTTCCACCTTTTTTTAAAATTTATTTGCTGATGCAGAGGTTTTGGCACCAGGATTTATCTTTGTGCCTGCAAAGCATGCGTGTGTAGCGCTACATATATTCGACGGCAGAAGTTAGTTGTGGTGGCACCTACCAACATTTTTCAGAACTTCTGCTTACTTTGCACTCGATTCTAAGCCGCAGGCAGTTTTTTGGATTACAAAAACCGGAAAAAGTGCAGCTTAGATTCGAGTAAATACGGTATATAAGGGAAAGATGAAGTGAAATGTGTTAAATCCCAAAGAATATGCTGGTTAGGACATAGGGAGAGGATGACAGGGGACAGGATGCCCAAACGAATAATGAAAGGCAGATTTATTCCACCAGTAGGAAGGACCGACCGAGAGCTAGATGGCTGTACAACATTTTAGTCGACCTTACTGAGGTTGAGATCAAAGGATGGAAGAGAAAAGCAGACAACAGAGATGTATGGGGAAAGATTATTGAGGAGACAAAAGCTCATCAAGGACAGTAGTGCTGAAGAAGAGGAGGAAGAAATTGGTTTTGTTTGAAAGTTCAATTGGAGTGTGAATTGATCATCAGTGATGATGATGATGATGATGATGATGATGATGATGTGATGTCATGTGGCGAGAGCCTCCCGTCGGGTAGACCGCTCTCCTGGTGCAAGTCTTTCGATTTGACGCCACTTCAGCAACTTGTGCGTCGATAGGGATGAAATGATGATGATTAGGACAACACAACACCCAGTCCCTGAGTGGAGAAAATCTCCGACCCAGCCAGGAATCAAACCCGGGCCCTTAGGATTGACAGCGTCTCACGCTGACCACTCAGCTACCGGGGACAGACTGATCATCAATAAACCCTTTAGGCTGCTCATAAACTGTTCATCATTAGTAGTGATACTTTTTATGGTTGTTGGGTATCTGTTGAAATTGTATGTGCCAGTATAATTAACACCTTTCTGGACTGAAATTACAGTACACATTTACATAGACTTTTTTTCCTGGCACTGACCCCGAGAACTGAACTGTTTGTTTGAAAGAGAATTATATTACTTTTGACAAATTTCTTTAAGGCATGAGTAGACAGAGAAGCATCAAGTAGTACACTCAATACAGCAAAGGCTACTACAGAACATTCTAGTGTTTTCTAAAGCGGGATGATACAATTCTTAAAAAATCTCAAAAAGATTTGAGATTTCTGTTTTTTTGTTACTAGTAAAGAGTCAGAGACTTTGATGATAACAAGTAGGAGTATGAAAATGTTTTGTAGTTTGTTACCATACTGTAATAGTGCTGTGCCATGTTATTGTACAAGGGTAAATAGAAAATAATGGCTCCTGTCTTTTTAAAATTTTTATTTTACAAGAAAAATTTGTATACTATACATAGGATAACAGCTACAGTGCTCACAATTAAGTTGCCCCTTTTTAATAAAATCCACTGTTTTTTCCCATCTTGATACAAGACCATGTATACCTCTATGGTAAAAATAAGATACCGCTTTCTCAGCCACTGGACCACAGAAATTTTCAAGGTCTCAACATCTGCAAAGTGACATCCACATTGTGCTTTCTTAAGTGGTCTGACAGTACAGTGGCAGACAATTTGTTTGACATGGTGGCTGTATGTCATATCAAGTCACTGCAGTTGCTGGCCAGCTGCTCAGCTCCTAGTTGCATCGGCCTTCTGTGTTTACCCTTTGGTTTTTCTACGATGGTGAACCCATCATCTAACAATGCTGATGTCCACTGTAACAACTCAACTCCATATACCTTCCTCACACTTTCATGTGTTTGATCGGATGTTTCATGAACTGCATTGAGGAATTCAGTCACAGATCGCTGTCTTATATTAAGTTGGTACATAAGTTTATAGAGTTTTTCCACAAGTTTAATAAACATAACAGATACATAAGAGAGACTTCATTCATTAATAATATATTCTCCTTCACTGTTTACAACAATTTGCAGAGCTTAAATACCTTTTCAGTTCTGTGACTGTAGGAATCACTCAGTTTTGAGGCAAAGAATTCATCGAGCCATGTACGGAGTGCATTTTCATCTGGAAAGGAAGTTCCTTGTAAGTTGTTCAATAGAGAGCGAAAAAGGTGAAAAACTTAGGGTGCAAGATCAGGTGAATAACATGGGTGTGAAACAAGAGCATGTATACCTCTATGGTAAAAATAAGATCCCACTTTCTCAGCCACTGGACCACAGAAATTTCCAAGGTTTCCACATCTACAAAGTGACATTCACATTGTGCGTACTTAAGTGGTCTGAACAGTTAGAAGTCTGACATTGCAGTGGCAGACGATTTGTTTGACATACTGGCTGTATGTCATGTCAAGTCACTGCGGTTGCTGGCTGGGTGTTCTGCCCCTTGTTGCATCGGTTTTCTGTGTTTATCCTTCAGTGGTGAACCCATCATCTAACAGTGCTGATATCCACTGTAACAACTCCTTACACCTTCCTTGGGCTTTCATGTGTTTTATTGGATGTTTCATGAACTGTATTGAGGAATTCAATCACAGATCGCTGTCTTATATTAGGTTGGTGCATAATGTTATAGTGTTTTTCCACAAGTTTAATAAACATAACAGATACATAAGAGAGACTTCAGTCATTAAGAATATATTCTCCTTCACGGTTTACAACAATTTGCAGAGCCGGGGTAACTTTTGAATTCTGTGACTGTACGAATCACTTGGTTTTGAGGTGAAGAATTCATCAGGTCGTGTGCAGAGTGCTTTTTCATCTGGAAAGGAAGTTCCTTGAAAGTTATTCAGTAGAGAGCGAAAAAGGTGAAAATCTTATGGTGCAAGATCAAGTGAATAACATGGGTGTGGAATGACTTCCAGATCCAGCTCCTGTATAGTGTTTTTTGTCAGTCCAGCAGAATGTGGGTGGGCAGTATCGTAAAGTAGCTTCAGTGTTGCTGGTAGTTGTTCTCGGAATGCGTCTGCAAGATGACTCAGTTATTGCCAATAAAAGTCAACAATGATGGTTACAACTCAGGGAAGCAATCTGTACTACACTATTCTGTTGCTCTTCCACTAGATGCATAACACTATATTTTGTGTATGTGCGCAGGTATGGGAAGTTGCTACATTCTTTGGAATCAACCATTCCTTTCTTTTTCATTGTTATCATCACCAGTAATGACACAGTATAGGAATGGTCAGCGTCATTTATGAGCCAATTGATGATGAGCAAGCAGAATGCGCATACGGCCATCGCTGGGTTTTGTGATTGCGGCTTAGAGAATGTGATACCTGTCCACCCAATTTTTGAACCTTTCCCATAGCATTAACATGTCACATAATGGTGGAATGATCACACTTCATCACATTCGCCAGTTCTCAGGTACACTGATGTGGATTAATGCATTTAAATGATCTTCATCAAACCCTGAAGGTCTTCCTGACCATGGAGAGTTGCCAATGTCAAAATGATAGTCCTTATTATGAGAGAACGATTTTCTTGTCATGCTCTGTCCAGTAGCATTTTCCCCATAGAATGCAAAAATGTTTCTGGCTGCCTCCAGTGCTGTCACTCCTCTATTGAACTCAAACAGAAGAATATGTCGGAAATGTTGCGATTTCTCCACTTGGCACTCCATTTTCTTGCATCCTCAGCTCCATTCACTGTCTCCAAATGACAGTGTGTCAACTAAAATAGCAACAGTTAACTACAAATAAAAAATGATAAATAAATCCCTAACAACTGCAATACCGATCTGCAAAACAAAAATGTTACGAACTCATGCATCGACTTAGCACGCATGTCAGTGTTGGCCATTTTCTAAACTTATGCAATGGTGCCACCTGTTGATGTTGTGTGCTGTTACCGGAGAGGGCTGTAGAAGTAGTTTTGTGAAAGAGCACCAGATTTGTGATTAATTCATTACCGACTTAAATGAAAGATGGAAAAAAAATAGGAGGCATTACTTTCTGACTGGCCCTTGTAATTTGCTTGTTTTACAGCTCAATATTAGCTAATTCTGCTATAAAACTGTTCCAGGAATCCGAATCAGCAGACACAACATTGGGCACTCCAAGGTAAGATAAACATTATTTGTAAGACATATGAAGCTCTTTTTAGGGGGAGAAGGGGACGGGGTAACCTTTAGTTGGCCCAATCATAACGTGGGTAGAAAGTAGTTTCTACATTGATGTACAGTGTTTCTTTCCATCACAAAAATAACCCCATGAAAACAGCATACTGCACTACCAGCATAAGTCATGGCAGAGAAATGATGTGCGTGTGACAGTCGTCAGAGGCACCAAATTGAGATGGGTTGACCAGGAGATGTAATAAAATGGCAGAAAGGAGCCGTTGTGTTTGGACATATATGTGCTCGCACCATGAATGAAGTTGTCATCTTTGTACTGAGCAAGCCATTGTACAGTGTGTGGCAGAAGGTACCTTGCACCATTACTAGTCATTTCCTTTCCTATTTCACTTGGAAATAGAGTGAGGGAAAAATGACTTCCTATATGCCTCTGTATGAGCCCTAATTTCTCTTATGCTTGTGGTCCTTATGCAAGATGTGCATTGGTGGCAGTAGAATTGTTTTGCAGCCAGCTTCAAGTGCCGGTTCTCTAAATTTTCTCAGTAGTGCTCCTCAAAAGAACATCGCCTTACCTCCGTGGATTCCCATTCAATTGTTTGAACCTACCAGTAATGAATCTAGCAGCCCATCTCTGAATTATTTTGATGTCTTCCTTTAATATGATTTGATACAGATCCCAAACACTCGAGCAGCACACAAGAATAGGTCACGCCATCGTCCTGCATGCAGTCTCCTTAAACCTGAACCACACTTTCCTAGAATTCTCCCAGCAAACAAGAGTTGACAATTTGCCTTTCCTACCACAATCCTCACACACTCATTGCATTTTGTATCACTTTGCTACGTTACACCGAGGTATTTAAACCACGTGACTGTGTCAAGCAGGACACTACTAATGCTGTATCCAAACATTATGGAATTGTTTTTCCTACTCATCCACATTAACTTACATTTTTTCACATTTAGAGCTAGCTGCTATTCATCACACCAACTAGAAACTTTGTCTAAGTCTTGTATATTCCTACAGTAACTCAACTTCGACACCTTCCATACACCACAGCATCATCAGCAAACAACCGCAAGGTACTGCCCACCCTGTCTGCTACATCATTTACATGTATAGAGTGTAATAGCGGTCCTATTTCCCTTGCCTGGGATACTCCCAAAAGTACATTTGTCTTGTGAGAACACCCGCTGTTGAGGACAATGTACTGACTTCTATTACTTAAGAAGTCTTTCAGCCACTCTCATATCTGGGAACCTATTCTGTATGCTCGTACCTTTGTTAGCACTCTGATGTGAGGTAATGGGTCAGAAGGTTATCGGAAATCTAGAAATATGGAATCTACCTTTTTCTCTTCATCTGTGGGTCACCGGATATCATGTGAGACTAGAGCAAGGTGATTTTCACATACCTAATCATTTCTAAATCTGCGCCAATTACTGGACAGAAACTTTTCTATCTTAAGAAAATTTATTGTATTCAATGTGAAAATATCTTGAGGAATTCTGCAGCAAACCAGTGTTAAGGATATTGGTCTGTAATTTCACAAAGCAGTTCTTTTACCTGTCTTACGTACAGGAGTCACCTGTGCTTTTTTTTTTAACTGCTCGGGTTTTTGCACTGACCAAGAGATTCGGTATAAATGTGAGCTAGGTAAGGGGTGAATACCATAAAAAACTCTTTGTAAAATCAAATTGGGATTGTGAATGGTCGTTTCGCTCCCCTCGATTATTGATAATATTACTAGTGATAAGCCAACACGATAAATCATCGGACTTCGTATGATGTGACTGCACACGGGCGCGACAGATTGCACCCGACAACCCGTATCTTGGTGCCTGGAGTTTACAACCTTCATGCTGTGTTTATATTAGTAAATTTCTAAAATTGGGCAATAATCTGCAATACTTCACACAGTAAACTAGGGGGTTGATTCCATTTTGAGGTACGCTACTTTAATTAATCTTCCCTTATCCAGGAGTCTAGTTAGACCGAACGAGGTGGCGCAGAGGTTAGCACACTGGAATCACATTCGGGAGGACGACGGTTCAATCCCGCGTCCGGTCATCCTGATTTAGGTTTTCCGTGATTTCTCTAAATCACTTCAGGCAAATGCCGGGATGGTTCCTTTGAAAGGGCACGGCCAAGTTCCTTCCCCGTCCTTCCCTAATCTGATGAGACCGATGACCTCGCAGTTTGGTCTCTTCCCCCAAACAACCCACCCCAACCCAGCAGTCTAGTTCACAGACTCTAAGTTTCTTCAGCAAGGACCCTTGCTTTTCTTAATATGTCACACATCATATTGGTTACATTTCACATACACTATTACAATAAATAGTACTTTAAAATTGCACATACTAATCTACAAATATCTTTTCACTAATTACCGACACATCTACTATGCTGTGGTGATCTTTCTTTGTTTTAGTCGATGCAGTTATCTTTAATACTACAATTTTAATCACTTTAAAGTATTTGTCCGTACCTCCGTAGACAGCTTTCCCTGGTCTTCTCGATGATAGGTGCCAGGTTACTCCATACCACCTGCGAACTGCATTGTTGTCACTATCACAAACCTTCCCCCTGTTAAAAAGAACAAGCATCAACTTTTCGCCTGGGCATTTTTATGAATCCTATCACCAATTGTGTGCATCAATTTTAAGCAAGAAGGAAGTTCATCAAAATTATGAGATGTTCAGTAATCATTTACATCTATAGTCTGCGACAGCGTTAATGGCCTGTCGCCGCGCCGCACCGTGCAGTTTCCAAGTAGTGCTGCATTGTCAACTCGGCGTTGGGCAAATTGATGGCAGCTATGCTACAGACAGCTGCTTTAGCCGATGTTTGGTCTGTCTCGCTACTGTCAGGTTCATGGTACTCTGCTCCCCATTCTGTGATAAATTTATTAAATGTACCTAATAGCTGCGACATACGCACTCAACCTTTCCCAGTCATAACTACATTACAAAATAGTGATACATATTCTCTCTCTGCAGAATGGATTCTTTAATAAATTGCACCTTACAGAAAGATTACGCCTTCCGTTCCTCTTGCTTTACAAATAAAAAGACAAAAGAATCAAATCTAAACGACCCACCCCAGGACGAACAGCATTTTAATCTATGTTATATCGCAGACAGAATAGAGAGGGAAGTAAAATAAACAAATTTGTTTGAATGGCCATTATCCGCAGCGAGTATATAAATAATCGTTTATTGAAATAATTGCCTTTTCTAGCTGCAATCTGTTTTATTAATCCAGACGCGTTCCACATTTTATTTTAAGGCATTATCGGTGGATATCATCTGAAATAGTACACTGTGGCTACATTCCGTCATTGTAGATTTAAATCTTAAATGGAAACACCCATTTTTTTATTGCAGATTTGGATTCTCCATAAAAAAGTAATCAAGTTTTGTCTGAAACATTTAAACCATTGACAGATGGCGCTGAAATTGAGAAAAAAGTAAAATTGGGGAAGAACGGTGAGGGTATTCGCAATGACGAGGTGGACAGTGCATGCATCCATTTTGAGCTCATTGAGTGCAATTTCGAATAATGTTTTCACTCGGATGTCATCTGTTTGGGAAACAATCTGCATAAAATTGCGCAGCTGCAGCGTAATTGTTATGGCATTCACCTTAAATTAACATCATATCAACAATCTCTGTAGGAGTATAGTGAGCCATGTTTCGCTAAAGAATCATTTACTTTCGTCAGCTGATGTTTACGGTTCAAAATCTGAAAGTGAATTGACGTATGATCGCATTGCACCGACCTTTATACGGAGCCATAGTTTGCAGTTTGGCCACGGTAGCACCACAGTCGGGTGAGTAAAGTAATTGTGAAGAGTCCCTAATGAGATTTTAATACCATTCGACCTCCCTCCATCAAAAACTGTGGCAGGTAGGATACCTTTTGGAAAAAAATAGCTTAATTTGACGTAATGAAAGAATTGGTGTATATTTTGTATTGATTTGATGCACCCTTCTCAGATCATTCTAAATAAATCGGAGTTCTTCCCCAATTTTAATTTTTCTCGATTTCAGCGTGATATATCAATGGTTTAAAAAACTGTTTCAGACAAAACTTGATTACTTTTTTTATGGAGAATCCGAATCTGCAATAAAAAAAGGGGGTTTCCAGTTAAGATTTAAAAGTTGCCCTCCAACCCACCCAAAGGGGCGGGAGCTGGGGGTCACATGTAGTACCATTTGATGTCCCCCTTTGAGCTTATGAACCTGTCTTACCCACTATTTTTACCCAACGTATAGTTTTTGAGATAATCTCATCTGAAACTTCAGATGGTCAACCTTGTATAATATTTGATGTTATATAAATATAAGTGTGCTCTTTCTCAGGAGTGTCTGTGTACTGTTGGCTTTATCTACAAGAATTATGCTCTACTTACAGCAAGATTTTCGGACTTTTGTGTTTAGTATTGCATTACACATGTTGGGAAGATTCTGCAATTGCAAAGAAACAGTGATCAAATAAGAATGACCTTAGGGTTTTCTAAAAAGTGAGAATCATGAAATCATTTTTGTCTTATGTTGAAGACATTGTAAATTTGTATGACACTATTTGCAATGAAATTTTTGTATGCTGATGTCTTCTGACTGTATGTGGAACTTTCCTTTCTGCCTTATGAGATGTTCATGGGTCTTGAAGTTACTACTGATGTATTCTACAGGCAGAACAACATGGCTAGCTTACAGACAAGGGAGGAAATGTATGTTTTAATAGAGCAGACGTAGGAATTTTATGCCCTTCCATACTGTAAATAGAGTTACGATACGTTAACCAGACACTGAGGGCACTGCAATCGCAGATACCATGTTCAGACACACGCACTGCGCGCACAAGCTGCATCGTTTCTGAACATTCAGCAGCATGTTGAACTTGGTATGCTCAACATTGGCATTCAAATGCACAGTCCCTGTGCTGGCAGCCGTAAGCTTGTGTTCAACTCTCAGAAGTTTAGGTAAGTGTACCTCTGGGAATCTTTTCACTTTTGGATAACAGTAAATTCTTCAGTGGAACTGCAAATACTCCATGCTGCATGCAAACCCAAATGTACAAATTAATAAGAACAACATGACTATCTTACAGACAAGGGGGGGGGGGGGGGGTTAAAACCTCTGCAATTGTCATTGGTGTCCCATTTGCATATCAAACCTTGCATTACTGAAGAAAGAAAAAGAAAAAAAGTATGCATATCACATGTTTGAATAAATATTAAATGTAGATAAAAATGAATTGTCAGATTGGCTACAACCAGAAGCATTTCAGAACAAAACAGATGCAGTCACTGATGTTTAAGTGTTTCTTGTGATTTTAAATTTGAGGAAATTTGACGTAAAAGAGATCGAGCTGTTGTCGATCCTGATCTGGACAGAAATAAACTTCTGCTTCAGCACAGAAATGCAAAACATCTCAGTCGAGTAATAAAGAATAGATCACATTTAAGACACTTCAAGAATTTCTCAGAAAATCATACTTTGAAGTTTTCAACCAGTTGATTGCATCACCCAAGAACACATTCAGCAATGATTCTGCAATATTTTAAACTGTTGGAAAAATTTACTCTTATACAATTTAATGGTGTTGATAAAATTGTAAAATTTTATGAAAATTATTTTGATGAAAAAAGACGCCTAAATGATAGTGATGTACTTTTTCAACTTTTGAAGAGGCAAAATGAGCAGGAAAAGAATTTGATAGAAGTAGCGAAGTCCTTAAAAAATATGAATGAACAAGAGGAATAATCATAGGCTTTGTACACTTCGTTGACTTGCTTATTACAGTCCCTGGACCATCCTGTCCTAATGAATATGGTTACTCTTTCTCACATCCATTCATGTCTTATTTAAGATCAACTATGTTGCAATATCAACTGTGTTATATAATTTTGCATATTTGTTGCGATATTAACAATAAACTAGATTTAGATGAGTTGTTAACTAAGTTTATTTCGTGCACACAAAGCACAGCACAGTTCTTTGTATTGTGCAAGTGACTTTTTGTACTCGACAGCATTTAATAAAGTCAATAATATTTAACGAATCATTTTGAATTATATTTACAAGCAGGAGACTTCTCACAAAACATAAACCACCGGGCCTGATATGTTGTGCTTGAATGTGGCTGTAAAGAGACCTTTCTTCATAAGTTTTGGAGATTTTACTGTTCCAGTGCTGTCTTCCCATTTGCACAGAAAAATATCCTCCAGTGTTGGTCAATTCCACATGTTGTTGATGGACTTGACGCATTCAATTAAAGCACTGTGGTCTCCTGGTTGGTAATGACTTGAAAACTCTTGAATAAATTGCATTTTACAAATAACACTCTAGTTTTCTACATATACATCTACATTTTGCAAATGAATGTATTGTATGGGTTACTTGTGCCCACAGCAATATTACATTTGAAGGTTATAAGTGTTGTTCAGGACCGGTTGAGCCCAAATCAATTGACAAAAACATTGGGCCCAAGTAGCCCACTTTTGCACTTTGTGTTGGAAAGCTTTTGAAAGAACATGTTTATATGTCTTGCATTTTAAAAACATTAAACTTATTATAGAAAAAGTTGTAAAAGGTCGAAACTTGAAAAAACATCATTTCCCATCGGTCTGTATCCATTGATGGTGCCGGTGTAGATGAAAGCTGATGAGTTGTTTGTAACAAACAAGACAAATCGAAGCCTCTGGGGATCAGTATATCAACTAATAAATCTGTCTGTACTAAAGACACTGTGTCTGCCTATGGAAAATCATAATTCTAACACTCACAACAGTTCTCCCTGAAAACAGACTGCAACTTTTATCCTTTTTGGGCTGAAGATAACACTGTGGGCTCAAATAACCCTAGCCTAGAGTCCATTTGTTTAGGTCACACCTTACAACTCTGCTGTGTACCACTTCCACTTGTCCAATTTCCTTGAAATTCTGCATAAGTACATATGTAGTCTCAATGGCAATACTGCTATCTGATGTAATGACCACACAGACCATCTCAGCTGCTACATGGCCCCCTCCCTCCCTACTCTAGCCCTTCCATTTGTGCCACCCAGGACACATGGATTCAGTTATGAAGTCAGTTTTGTGGTTCATATTAGTTTTATAGCTTATGATAAATTGGAAATTTAATAGATATATACAATAGCGTGCCCCATACATCTGTATTTTTATCACAAAATTTTTTCTGGGTTTGTGAGCAAATTGTATATATATATATATCATAGAGGGAAACATTCCACGTGGGAAAAATATATTTAAAAAGAAAGATGATGAGACTTACCAAACAAAAGCGCTGGCAGGTCGATAGACACACAAACAAACACAAACATACACACAAAACTCTAGCTTTCGCAACCAACGGTTGCCTCGTCAGGAAAGAGGGAAGGAGAAGGGAAGACAAAAGGATATGGGTTTTAAGGGAGAGGGTAAGGAGTCATTCCAATGCCGGGAGCGGAAAGACTTACCTTAGGGGGAAAAAAGGACAGGTATACACTCGCACACACACACATATCCATCCGCATATACACAGACACAAGCAGACATTATATATATATATAATAGAGGGAAACATTCCACGTGGGAAAAATATATTTAAAAATGTCTGCTTGTGTCTGTGTATATGCGGATGGATATGTGTGTGTGTGCGAGTGTATACCTGTCCTTTTTTCCCCATAAGGTAAGTCTTTCCGCTCCCGGCATTGGAATGACTCCTTACCCTCTCCCTTAAAACCCATATCCTTTCATCTTCCCTTCTCCTTCCCTCTTTCCTGATGAGGCAACCGTTGGTTGCGAAAGCTAGAGTTTTGTGTGTATGTTTGTGTTTGTTTGTGTGTCTATCGACCTGCCAGCGCTTTTGTTTGGTAAGTCTCATCATCTTTCTTTTTATATATATATATATATATATATATATACACCTAAAAACAAAGATGATGTGACTTACCAAATGAAAGTGCTGGCAGGTCGACAGACACACAAACAAACACAAACATACACACAAAATTCAAGCTTTTGCAACAAACTGTTGCCTCATCAGGAAAGAGGGAAGGAGAGGGAAAGACGAAAGGATGTGGGTTTTAAGGGAGAGGGTAAGGAGTCATTCCAGTCCCGGAGCGGAAAGACTTACCTTATGGGGAAAACAGGACGGGTATACACTCGCGCACACACACACATATCCATCCACACATATAAAGACACAAGATGTCTGCTTGTGTCTTTATATGTCTTTATATGTGTGGATGGATATGTGTGTGTGTGCGAGTGTATACCCGTCCTTTTTTCCCCATAAGGTAAGTCTTTCCGCTCCCGGGACTGGAATGACTCCTTACCCTCTCCCTTAAAACCCACATCCTTTCGTCTTTCCCTCTCCTTCCCTCTTACCTGATGAGGCAACAGTTTGTTGCAAAAGCTTGAATTTTGTGTGTATGTTTGTGTTCGTTTGTGTGTCTGTCGACCTGCCAGCACTTTCATTTGGTAAGTCACATCATCTTTGTTTTTAGGTATATTTTTCCTTCATGGAATGTTTCCTTCTATTTATATATATATATATATATATATATATATATATAGGGAAACATTCCACGTGGGAAAAATATATCTAAAAACAAAGATGATGTAACTTACCAAATGAAAGCGTCGGTATGTTGATAGACACACAAATAAACACAAACACACACACACACATACAAAATTCAAGCTTTCGCAACCCACGGTTGCTTCATCAGGAAAGAGGGAAGGGGAGGGAAAGACGAAAGGATGTGGGTTTTAAGGGAGAGGGTAAGGAGTCATTCCAATCCCGGGAGTGGAAAGACTTACCTTAGGGGTGTATGTGTGTGTGTGTGGGGGGGGGGGGGGGGGGCGTGTGTATACCTGTCCTTTTTTCCCCCTAAGGTAAGTCTTTCCGCTCCCGGGATTGGAATGACTCCTTACCCTCTCCCTTAAAACCCACATCCTTTCGTCTTTCCTTACCCTTCCCTCTTTCCTGATGAAGCAACCGTGGGTTGCGAAAGCTTGAATTTTGTGTGTGTGTTTGTGTTTATTTGTGTGTCTATCACCATACCGACGCTTTTGTTTGGTAAGTTACATCATCTTTGTTTTTATATATACGGGATGAGTACCCTAATGTTACCGCTGGATACATTTCATAAACCACATCAAATACTGGCGAATCGATTCCACAGACCGAACGTGAGGAGAGGAGCTAGTGTAATTGGTTAATACGAACCATAAAAAATGCACGGAAGTATGTTTTTTAACACAAACCTACATTTTTTTAAATGGATCCCCGTTAGTTTTGTTAGCACATCTGAACATATAAACAAATACATAATCAGTGCCGTTTGTTGCATTGTAAAATGTTAATTACATCCGGAGATATTGTAACCTAAAGTTGACGCTTGAGTACCACTCCTCCGCTGTTCGATCGTGTGTATCGGAGAGCACCGAATTATGTAGGGATCCAAAGGGAGCGGTGATGGACCTTAGGTATAGAAGAGACTGGAACAGCACATTACGTCCACATGCTAACACCTTTTTATTGGTCTTTTTCACTGATGCACATGTACATTACCATGAGGGGTGAGGTAAACGTACAAACGTGGTTTCCGTTTTCAGTGGCGAAGTGGAATAGAGTGTGTCCCACTGGAAACGCATCGACGTATGTGGTATCAGCATGATGGTGCACCTGCACATTCCGCAATTAACACTAGGCTGACCCTTGACTGGATGTTCGACGGGCGTTTCATAGGACGTGGAGGACGCATAAATTGGCCAACCCGTTCTCCTGATCTTACACCTCTGGACTTCTTTCTGTGGGGTACGTTAAAGGAGAATGTGTACCGTGATGTGCCTACAACCTCAGAGGATATGAAATAGCATATTGTGGCAGCCTGCGGCAACATTACACCAGATGTACTACGGCGTGTATGACATTCATTACGCCAGAGATTGCAATTGTGTGCAGCAAATTATGGCCACCACATTGAACATCTATTGGCCTGATATGTCGGGACACACTCTATTCCACTCCGTAATTGAAAACGGAAACCACGTGTGTACGTGTACCTCACCCCTCATGGTAATGTACATGTGCATCAGTGAAAAAGACCTATAAAAAGGTGTTAGCATGTGGACGTAATGTGCTGTTCCAGTCTCTTCTGTACCTAAGGTCCATCACCGTTTCCTTTGGATCCCTACGTAATTTGGTGCTCTCCGATACACACGATCGAACAGCGGAGGAGTGGTACTCAAGCGTCAACTTTAGGTTACAATATCTCTGGGTGTAATTAACATTTTACAATGCAACAAACGGCACTGATTACGTATTTGTTTACATGTTCAGATGTGCTAACAAAACTAACGGGGATCCATTTAAAAAAATGTAGGTTTGTGTTAAAAAAACATACTTCCGTGCATTTTTTTATGGTTTGTATTAACCAATTACACTAGCCCCTCTCCTCACGTTCGGACTGTGGAATCGATTCGTCAGTATTTAATGTGGTTTACGAAATATATCCAGTGGTAATGTTAGGTGACTCACCCTGTATATGACCCGGGACAACCGGGATATCTGGGAAAAACCCAGAATTTTTTCATCCGGGAGAAAAATGGGAAAAAGCTGGGAATTTTTTAGAATTCTGGGAATTTTTCATTGTTTTAGTTTTCAGTTAAATTTTTGTGATTTTTGACTTGTAAGAACCAGTACTCTAACAAAGGATATTACTGTATCCTGCTACTGCGAAATAATACTGCAGCAACAAAACATGAACGAGAGAAAACAAAACAAAAATAAATTTTAAGTTGCAAAGGAAATACACCGTATACGACAACAGAACAGTGCTCATACAGGCATCTGCCAACAGCAAAGTGTGTCATAGGCTTTAGGAAGAATATGCAGTGCTTCCTAACAACAAATTGCCTCCGATGAGTGTGTCGTTATAACTGTTTAAATTAGATTCATTTGAGCAGTTGCAGGTGGGCTCTTGTGCATGCGCAGTTGAGTCTCATTTCGGTAGTACCTTCTCCCGCTTCTGGTTACAGAAGTGTGACTGGGCGCCACTACTTAATATTGCCCCAGTTTGGAAATATAGTAAATCTGGGGCTGATGCACAGAGCAGTCTGAGTTGTGGGGAGGTGGGTCGTCTCCATGTGACCTGTGTTTACATTCAGTGATTTTGTTGTTTCCTCTTCGTTTATTTTAAGCCGAATTACAAATTTTAATATAGTTCACGAAATTCTGACGCTCTTGAAATATCCTCTGATGTCTTGTTTCTTTTATGACATAATGTAAGATCTCTTAATGTTTAACACGAACAAACACATGGGGTTCCTGCGTCATCGTAGCTGCACA
Source organism: Schistocerca cancellata (assembly GCF_023864275.1). Lineage (NCBI taxonomy): Eukaryota > Metazoa > Arthropoda > Insecta > Orthoptera > Acrididae > Schistocerca > Schistocerca cancellata. Next base: position 84,039,402 of record NC_064636.1, read on the forward strand.
AGCAAGGTGATGCCTGTTATCTGGCGCTCTCTGGCAACTGCTGAAACTAACCTATTTCTAACAGGATGCGGGAAAATATTGCGAATGATGGTTTGAAAAGCATTACATTCAAAGCAAATTTCCTTTCACACAAAATAACTATGTGTGAGAATGTACGATGATTTTCTTAAATGACAGAGCATTTGACTCTCATTTAAAAATCAACTCTGTGAGGACGACCATCTAGAAGAATTTTGAACCCAGAAGATCAGACATTTACGTCATTATTAAAAAATTTTCCTGGCACATTTGTGTGATGTATCTTAAAGTGTAACACGCACAAAAAATATCAACATTATATGTGGAAGCTTAGCTTCTCTTCCAGCCTATTAATCTTAGAGACCAATATTATATGTGAATGCTAAGTATATTAAGTTAAACCATTAACTATTCTTATTTATGGGTTCGCGCTACTGAAGAGTGATCTTGCTATTGGCTGACTACATTACATGTCCTACGCTATCATCAGCTGGCGAGATCACGTGACATGAGCTGTGACTGGCTTACAAAAGCACATCGGAATCTCGATTTCAGTGCTTCGGAAAGTGACATGTGGTGTTTGGCGGAATTCAAATTTATACCGTCATACCTTCGTAATATGAAAATATGCAGGGTACATGTTGCTGCACATCAAAGAGATTTCAAAACATGTTTTCCTCCCCTGATTTTTGTTTTCTAAAGTGCCGGTAAATTCTACGTCGGTATATAAAACCATAGACATTCAAAGGATTGATGAGTTTTACAGTGCCGAGGAAGACGGAAAAAGTGTATTTTCACCTGGGAGAAAGTGTATTTTTAACCGGGAAATCCGGGAAAAATCCGGGAATTTTTTTTCGTTGTCCATGTATACATCCTGATATATATATCCAACATTTTGGTCCCTTTTGCAAGCGACCTTCTTCAGGGTGTTTTTGCTAATGTGGACACAAACCTAATAAAAAAAAAGTATTGAATAATAAAAAATTCTTTCTACTGTAATAAACATTGAGAAATACTGATGTAAAATTAGACTGTGACTGAGGAAATAAATTACATTTACAAAATATATGTATCACATTGTGTATTAGTTTTGTTTATCATGTTGTGCAATACTATTTGACATTTTCAATTACATTACAAGCTGAAATATGAAACGTGCAACCATTACCAGATTTTCTAACACTGTCTCTGCAATTTTTCAGGTCCATCCCGCAGGGCCAGGACCGGCCTACTACTGACATATGTGCTGCCATAATTGCCAGAAATGACGGTATCCCACATGGTGATAGTAATCACAGTGGCAGCAGTAAGGAATGTGACAAGAACAAAAGGGACAGACTCCTACTGTCAGGACAGGTGGTGTGCTCAGAGATGCAGGATAAAGTAGGTACCCATAAAGACACCTATTCTGTCACAGACAGCACGTCGAGTGACAGATTCCGCAAGGCCACCTCCGATGCCGATTGTAATCGCTACCGGACAAGTGCCGACTGCGAGAGTGTCTCCCCGTCAGGGAACGACCGTGTCGTCGAGCTGCCGTCACTGCCACCTGTCGAACGGGACGTCTACACGTGCGACGTCTGTCGGGAAGCGTTTACCGACAAGGGAGCTTTGAGAACCCACTTGCAGCAGCACGTGCTGATATGTGACATCTGCCACAAGGCTTTCCGCGGCACCGACGGCCTCGAGGTGCACTACCGGACGCACGCGGCCGAGAGGCCCTTCCCCTGCGAGGCCTGCGGCAAGGCGTTCTCGCGCAGCGATAAGCTGAGGCTGCATTCGCTGCAGCACACGGGCCGGCGGCCCTACCGCTGCGATACCTGCGGCGAGACGTTCTCGCGCAGCGACAACCTCAGGCAGCACACACTGCGGCACACGGGTGAACGCCCCTACAGCTGCAGTGACTGCGGTAAGAAGTTCTCGCGCAGCAATAACCTCAGGCAGCACCGTCTGCAACACACGGGCGAGCGACCCCACGAGTGCGGCATCTGCCACAAGCGGTTCACCAACGGCAGCAACCTGGCGCAGCACTCGCGCGTCCATACGGGCGAGCAGCCCTACCGCTGTGACACCTGCGGCAGATCGTTCACGCGAAGCAGAAACCTGAAAGTGCACCGTCGCCCGCACACGGGCGAGTGGCTCTACTCCTGCGACGACTGTGGCAAGGCGTTTGTTTACGGCAGTGGCGTGCAAAACCCCAGGCACATCCGAACACAGGTGGAGTCCTGAGACTGTGCCCTTTTCTGGAAACATTTTGCACAGACGACCAGTCTGAACTGGCACTCGTGGCTCCACGGCTTCGGAAAGCCGAGAGGTTCTGCTGACAGTGCAAAAATGGGTGCTTATGAACTTGCCGTACATCTTACGACGATTTCACACAGTCACACCCTTATTCTAATTAATATTGTTGTAACAGGGATTCCATAATACAATCAGATCATTACAAGTTAATCATTTGCAAATGCTTCAAGTAGAATAGAAATCTTATGTACAAATTAAAAAATTTTTAGAACATAATGTTTCACATTGTAATCGAAAGTATTGAACTTTGTATTTTCAGCTGTGTAGAAATATAGATGGTCTCATCTGCTTGCTGCTAAAAACAGGTGTCACAAGTACTTTCTGTTTGGAGTACAATGACCGTTCCACAGACCACCGGAGCCAGTAGACAGAAAACTTCGACATCACTTGAACCTGTGTTGCGTGTACACTGTGCTGTGAAATATTTATCAATAGAGGGTATTTGTACCAGTAATTTACTTTTGCCTGCATCACATACGAAGTAAATAGTGACTGTAAACAAAATAAAGCCAGTTATTCTGATTGTAGATTTGATACAGAGCGTGATTATGAGAACCACCCAATTATAAGGAAATGTTAAATTCATAAGGTGAAGTGGAAGAATCGGGTTGCAAAAAAAGAAGAGAAATTCAGGACACTGTTATGGTTTACCGAAATTTGATAAGACCTTCTGTTCTAAGTAATTTATTAACATTAAGAAACGTTATCCAAAGGAATGTGTTCTAAAAATATCCACAAATCAAGGAGACATCCGTGAATGATTTTGGGCATTAGGTAGCAAGAATACAGAAGGTGCACTAAAGTTTAACTGACAAGGGGAGACCATGAATGTTCGGAATGCAGATTTACTTCAAACTTCGTACACTTGTAGTACTCCATTAGGACAACAGTAGCATGTACTTCTCAAGCATTATTGAGAAAATCGCACGATAATTACAGTCGTCAGATATACAGGGTGTTACAAAAAGGTACGGCCAAACTTTCAGGAAACATTCCTCACACACAAATAAAGAAAAGATGTTATGTGGACATGTGTCTGGAAACGCTTAATTTCCATGTTAGAGCTCATTTTAGTTTCTTCCACCTACACTCAATGGAGCACGTTATGATGATTTCATACGGGATACTCTACCTGTGCTGTTAGAACACGTGCCTTTACAAGTACGACACAACATGTGGTTCGTGCACGATGGAGCTCCTGCACATTTAAGTCAAAGTGTTCGTACGCTTCTCAACAACAGATTCGGTGACCGACGGATTGGTAGAGGCGGACCAATTCCGTGGCCTCCACGCTCTCCTGACCTCAACCCTCCTGACTTTCATTTATGGGGGCATTTGAAAGCTTTTGTCCTCGCAACCCCGGTACCAAATGTAGAGACTCTTCGTGCTCGTATTGTGGACGGCTGTGATACAATACGCCATTCTCCAGGGCTGCATCAGCGATTCCATGCGACGGAGGGTGGATGCATGTATCATTTTGAACATTTCCTGTAACAAAGTTTTGAAGTCACGCTGGTACGTTCTGTTGCTGTGTGTTTCCATTCCATGATTAATGTGATTTGAAGAGAAGTAATAAAATGACCTCTAGCATGGAAAGTAAGCGTTTCCGGACACATGTCCACATAACACATTTTCTTTCTTTGTGTGTGAGGAATGTTTCCTGAAAGTTTGGCCATACCTTTTTGTAACACCCTGTATAAGATACGACCTATACTGGATTATTTTAACACGAGAATGGCTCAAGTGTATTACCTGGGAAGAGATTCTTTGCAGGGGAAGATTGTCATTTAGACAATACATAAAAAGCAATCGTAATAAATATGGCATAGATATATATGGAATCAAAATTTTTCCTGAATGCAGTGGATTTGTTGCTTGTCTGAATTGTATTTTTTATTACATTATCAACAAATCACAAACATTTGAATGACGCCTGTAACCCCTACAGGTGTCAGACACCAAACAGACTTTAAAACATGACCACAATACAGTCGAAGCTTATTTGAAGTAATGCATGTAAGTTGTCATCAATAAGTCAGCATGGGACATGATCCTACATATCTTACAAGGTCTTGACGTCAGCCTGTAGCTCGGGTACGCTTAAGCCGCCGGCACACGGGCCGTGCTGTCGAATGTCAACATTGAGCCTGCTTAGTTCAACGTGCCGCTGAACGCTCAGAAACGATGCGACTTGTGCATACGGTGCTTGGGTCCCAACGTGGTACACGCGATCGCAACGCACTCCGGCGGCAGTTGCGGGAAGTTTCTAGTTCGTAAACCACACTGTTTACTAAACGGGCGCGCGTAAAATTCCCACTTTAGCTCTATTAAAACGCACATTTCCTCCATTGTCCATGAAAAGGAAAAGTACCATGTCCAATCAATAAGGACACAGGCTTATAAAAGTTGCATTACAAACAGTGCGATACAAATTTGCGATACTTCTTCACGTAAGATAAACATTATTTCATCATTCCCACATTTTAGTAAAACTCGAAGGTTAGTCTTACTTGATCACTGTTCCTAACCAGTAGCAGAATCTTTGCAACACGTGAATTACGAAACGTAAAAGAAAAAGGAGCAAAATAGCTTTACACAAGTAGCGCAACGTGTGCTGTAGATCAAGCCAATCGTACAACCAAATAAAGGTGAACTTATATTTACACAACATCAAAAATTATGGTATATACTTATATTAAACTAATAATAAAGTAACAGAACCTAATAAAAACGCAAATGTTACGGAAAAAAATTTACGTACTGACGAGTCGCGAACCACCGCCCAAACATAAAATTTCCACTTATCAGCAACGCTATTCACCATGCTAAACCAACATTTGGTAGTTAATTGCTATTCCTAGGATCTTACGAATCTTAGTACTTGTTGAAAGCTTTAATCGTTACTAACTGAAATTTAATTACATCAAATTGTACCAAGAACAATGCGTTTTGGGTGCATCTTCAGTCCATTTCTGCCCTCATAATACGGAAGTTGCAGTAATTCTTTTACCACGAATATGATGTTTCTCATTACTTTATTACAACGGATCACACAGTTAACAACGGATTTTCCAGTGATTCTCAATTTGCTGGGCATTTGAACGCTCTTGTCTACGCAACCCCAGTACCAAATGTAGAGACTCTTCGTGCTCGTATTGTGGACGGCTGTGATACAATACGCCATTCTCCAGGGCTGCATCAGCGCATCAGGTATTCCATGCGACGGAGGGTGGATGCATGTATCATTTTGAACATTTCCTGTAACAAAGTGTTTGAAGTCACGCTGGTACGTTCTGTTGCTGTGTGTTTCCATTCCATGATTAATGTGATTTGAAGAGAAGTAATAAAATGAGCTCTAACATGGAAAGTAAGCGTTTCCGGACACATGTCCACATAACATATTTTCTTTCTTTGTGTTTGAGGAATGTTTCCTGAAAGTTTAGCTGTACCTTTTTGTAACACCCTGTATACCTGTGCATTGCCATTTTTACCATGAAGTGGCAGCAGCCGAGTGGTTAGCTTTCAAGCCCTGTAATTGCGGGATCAAGTCTCATTCATCAGTCTTCTTTTTTTTTATTTATTTATATTATAATTGATATAACAGGAAAAATATGTGTAATCGGATGAACTTTTATTAAATTTACAATGTTATTTGACAGTCTACAAATTTTAATCATCACAAATAATATAATATTTCTTAACTATTGACTAGTAAACGACCAAACACATAAAGTGATACTGAAAATGTATGCTTGTCCATTATTTCAGAAATCCCTTATACCTGGGAGGAGCCCAAAACTACTTGTTACCTGCAGGTTTTGAGTGGCACAGACGGCTTTCAAAGAACGAGGGGAGGACCAGGCTCAAACCGGGATAGAATGAGAATCATTTGACGGTTAACTCACATAGCGGTGAGACCTTGCTTATGTAGCAGGAAGGAATAACATATGTGCGAATGTTTCGTAAAGTGTAAAACCTTACATTGTGACTAGAAAAATGGAAGTGACACCCGGTTTGTCGAAACTGCAGATGAGAAATGTCACGAATATTCAGTCCATAGTGCAGTTGCGAAATGTTAGTTGAAACATGTGTTCATATATTGTGATAGTCTTCTTCAAGAGGCGAACATCGTTGATACGGAAGCATCAGCAACAATTTCTGCCGATTCAATGGTGATTGGAGAAGAACTGTATCGGGTTACCATGGAAATGTTAGGAGAAAAAGTACTCATCATTGACAAGGACCTTATTCATTTTGATGAAGTAGATCAATTCCGTGAAGTCGAAAAAAATTCGTGTGACATTGAAGATTATGAGCCAGTGGAAAAGGCGATTATGTTCCGTTGGATACCAAAATAAAAGTTGTTAAACTGGCGAAAGGACACCCCAAATGGAGTCTCTTAACTCTCCCGATAAAAGGGTCTAGAAGTTTGACAAGAAAAGACAAATTGAAGAGATGGGAAGAAAATATAAAACCTGCAGGATCAACGATCGATAAATATTCGATAATTGATTCGTGGATCTATGACCATTTTGTGGAGTCTTGCCATAATTATCAGCAAGTAAGTGTTCATTTTTATCACTCTACATCTAATTTTCTTTATCTTGAACAACCTCATTCGAAGAAATAATTATATTAATAAAATGAAACTTTGATTTTACTTTTCAGGTAACAACCAGAAACTTACAGCAGTGGGCTTTGTCTGCTGGAGGCCAATTCCAGTTGGAGGACTTCGTCATCAAAGCGTCACTTTCATGGATAAAAAAATTCAAACTATGGCACAGAATTTGGCAGAGTTTGAGGGAATGTATGTCTGAAGAAGAAACGCTGGGCAATCATCCTAAATTTGAAAAAAAAATTGTTATCAATACTGACCAAACAGGTTGCCAGTACCAGTCCACATCCAACAGAACTCTCGTTGAAAGAAAATCGAAGACCATGTTTGTCAGAAGGCACTCTATGAATAAGGTGACGCACTCGGACATGGCACAATATGCGATAACATTGTGTGGCGAATTATTTTCACACGTGTTTGTTTGTTAGCAAGAGGCCACAGGGAAGTCTGGACCAAATGTTCAGAACTCCATTGACAAATTAATGAAAGATCTTCCAAATGTGGTCATAAAGAGTTTGAAATCCAGGAAACTTACCAGGCAATTATATTATTCATTTTTATCTAGTGTCATGCTTCCCTATGTGAAGAAAGGAAAATTCTTATTAATAATGGATTCTTGTGGGCGTCAAACAAGTCCTGGTTTGTACGAAGAAATTTTCATCGATGACGAAGGACTTGGAACATGTACGATTAAGGCTGTACCTCCAAAATGCACGGCAGTTTGTCAACCTTGCAATGTTTAATTCTTATGGCAAGTCAAAAATTTCATTAAGCGTCTTCAAAATTTTTCTTATTTAATCGAAAGAGAACGAGAAATTGCTTCTCGTGAAGACGCTATTAAAATACACTCGATACTGCATGACCAGTTATCAGCGCCAATATTTAAGGAAATGCTGTGTTATGCATGGTTTGCTTCCAAATTATCAACTGAAAGAGAGGTTTTTGAAATCGTTAACAAGGTTTCTTTTTCCATGGAAAACCTCAGAAGATCTTGCGTATGTGGAAACAGCATTTATTCAATGCAGCTGGTGCCATTTAACTTAATGTTTTCCATTTTTTTTTACGAAAAATGCGATCCTGCAACTTGTAATGTCAAAAGCGACGATTAATTGTACATCTTTCGAAAGCTGTCTGTGCCGGTCAAAACTTGCAGGTAACAAGTAATTTCGGGCTCCTTCCAGGTATAAGGGATTTCTCAAATCACGGACAAGTATACATTTTCAGTATCACCTTATGCGTTTGGTCATTTACTAGTCGATAGTTATGAATATTATATTATTTGTCATGATTAAAATTTGTAGACTGCCAAATAACATTGTAAATCTAATAAAAGTTCATCCGATTACATGAATTTTTCCCATTATATCAATTGTAATATAAATAGTAAAGAATATGACTGTGTTGGGAAAAAAGCAAAAAAAAAACTGATGAACGGGACTCGATCCAGCGACTACAGGGCTTGAACGCTAACCACTTGGCTGCCACCGCTTCATGGTAAAAATGGCAACGAACAGATATTATTTGACGACTGAAATTATCTTGCAATTTTCTCAATAATGCTTGTAAAGTACGTGCTACTGGTTACACATTTTGTTGTCCTAATGGAGTACTACGAGTTTATGAAGTTTGAAGTAAATCCGCGATCCAAACACCGTGGCCTCCCCTTGTGAAAAGAAAGCATCATCTACAACAAGGGTCTTCAAACCTAACCTTCTTGCTCAGGAGTCAATACTGACTTCGTGGGACAGCATCCTTGGTCGTATATGTACTGGTTCTACTATTAATTGTAGCTATAGTGCAGGTGCAATAAGTTGGCTGCTGACCCCCCAAATACTGATCATTAAGAGTCAGCACCATTTGTAACACTCTTTGTTTCAGATTGCCTGTTCCAGATTGCTGCCACCCTCAGTGAGCCCAAAATTGTGGCACTGCAATTGCCTGATGGAGTCCTGTTGTATTGTCTGTGTCAGCTGATGAGTAATTGATTACGAACAGCAGTTGTACTTATGCTGAAATACTATATTAAATATGATTATAAATGTGTACTAAATGTTTTTAATCTCATTTTCCTTCTAAGCATTGCCTTGTATTAGAGCAGGCTTAATTTAATTTCATATTCCTTGCTGGAAATAAGTACAGGATTTGAAGATAACCAGCTCTACAATGTGAATGTGCGAATCCGTTTTACTTCTATGTTTAAATTTATATGTAATCTGTTGGTATTGAAAGACAAGCAATAAAACTTTGCTCCTCCGACACTCTCTACCCTGCAGTGGCCACGTTACTTACCTCCACCCTCCCCCAAGATAAGCGGAAACTTTACTTTATCGAATTCACAGACATCAATTAAAATTAACCACATCTTAAAATATTACAACCTTTGTAAGTATCTTTCTTTGCTACTGAGCAACAAAACTACACTCTTAAGAAGATCTTAAAGTCAGTTAATCTTTAAACGCCAGTTGTCTCAGATTAGACGGTTTATAGAATACATTCTGGCAAATTATGGAGAACAGGGAATTGTTCATAGCCCACTGGATGGTCCAGATGAATTTTCATTTTCTGTAATAAATGCATGGTGTGTGTTACAAAATAATGTGCCAGAATGAGACGACTATAAATTTGAAGACATATTGTGTATCCTTCCAGAACTGGAAAATACCCTAAGTCCTACAAGCTGTCAAAAGTTGTCAAGAGAATTTGTTTCAGGGTGCAAGGAAGGTGTGGCTGCTTCGACAAGAGCACGGACACTGCAGGCAGCCATGTAAGTTCTCCACAAGACAACCCTCTCACAATTGGTAGCACAGAGCCATTTGCTTGTCGCAGTGGCCCAGTACATGGGCTACAATGCACAACTTTTTTTGTATTGGCTGCCGCAGACAGCCTGCCTAGTGCATTACAGTCTTACTTCTCTCATGACTCTGCCCCATCTGTGCACCTGCTAATACGGGTTGTTCAAACACTCTCTCCACAGTGCCGTATGATTGTTGGCCGTGCATGCTGTATGCCGCAGTGAATATACTGAAATGAAAATCAGTGAAATACGAGTTATTAATTTATTGAATATTCATTTATGGCTGAGATAAACGAAACAGTGGAATGTTTTGGGAGAGTCCACTTGAAGGGAAGTAATTTCAGGCAGGTGAACAATCATATGGTATATGTGGCTAAGAATCATACGGCACTGCAGAGATACATTCTGAACACCCAGTACGTCTACACCTCCCACTGCTAACATGGCACAAGAACTCTATGTAATCAGCCAACAATGAGAATGAAGCCAACAGCAACTCTCAACCTTCAAAACCTCTCTTAGCTTGCTGACATTATTAGATATGAATGTCTCCATAGTATAATTACACACTCTCCTCAGTAAAATTACACAATTCATGGTTACAGTGCTATAAAATGAGTGAACCAAATGCTGTGATTCCTAACAATTAACATCATCAGACTTTTAGTCCAAAGTCTCCTAAAACCTCTATGAAATACTGCTGAACATCCAGAGTTATCTAAAGCGTTTTAGGATTACCTCTGAGTGAGCTTGCCATTAGCATATGGAATAGTTTTTCAATCCGATACCCGTTCACACAATTATGTAAAGCTTGAGATTCAGAAATTTTGGAAGAGAACCTGGGTTCAGGTATGTAAGAGAGATCGTAATACTACAGCACGCTTGCAACTTGTGTGTCGTGAAAGTGTCAAGAGACTATTGGAAGATGATTTTTGCCTTTCTATACCAACTGAAATTATTGCAGCAATGTCTTACCCAAGATTGAAAAATAAGTAGTCCACCTTTATTGCTGTCTGTGACCAAGGGAGGGATAAAACAAGGTTCAGACACATAATAGGCAAAGAAATCGAGCCACAATTTTCAAATGACATGACGTAAAAAGAAGATTCTATTCGGAATGTGATGTAAGAAATGTAGTTAAAGTGGAATCACAACTAATTGTTTGCTAAAAACTACAGTGGTATTGATCATTTCTCAATTTTGGCTGGATAAGATTATAAGACAAAAGTCATACATCAAAGTCGTGATTAAAGACGAATTCAGAAGTACACTGATGTGTAAAACATATTTTCCTACTGTCACAATGGTAACCTCCGTAAATCAAGTAAAGTTTCTGATGAGACGTTTCAAAAAAAGAGTTGTTTTGAAAACCCATTTAAATTAAATGAAAAGTACATTTGTTTAATAAATGACAAGGAATTGGAACTATAAATGTGATTGGATTTCAAGTTTTATCTATTGTTCATAGCACTATCCACAGATGACAGAGGAGTGTTTTTATTCGTGTAAGTGAATATCGTTTTGAATAATATTTATTATTCACAAATATTTGTATTCATTATTCACATAAACTTCACTCAAGTCTGGGCTCATTATGAGACACGGATGTTTGAGTACAATTGTGAATCAATATGACAAAGTAGCAAGCGGCAGACAGTAAAATCCGCTCACTCAAGGAAACGCCGCCTGGACAATTCTGAAGTTATCTCAACGCTCACTGTCTTGTTGACTCCAAAGCAGTGATTCAGAGTGACTTGCGTTTAAAGGGCAAACTTTAATGGCCAGTTTCGCACTCAGCTCCTGCCCAGAGCTGGAATAGTGTCAGATGCATCAGGAACAACATTGCTAACAAGTGGATTTAGTATCACGACAGTTCGCTGAGTCATACTGCCCTTGTTGTACAAGAGTTTTTCATCAGGAACAGACTGCCTTGACTGGTGTACCACCAGCACTTGGCACCACCAGACTTCTTTTTGTTTAATAGGATAAAGAGTAGCTCGAAGGGACACCCTCGCAGGGTGTCAGAGGTGATAAAAAGGGGCTTCGACGTGCTGCCTTAAGGAGATTCCCAATGACGCCTTCCGGGAAGCCTTTGTGGGCCGAGCAAAGCAATTGCAACAACACGTAGATGAGGAAGGAATGTACTTTGAAGATTTTGAAGGTCTACGAATTTGAATCTAGTCTCTGGGGAAGAGAGGCAGACAGAAGCAGAAGCCCCTAATATAGAAATTTTCAAAACATAAAACAAGACTACCACTGTCTGTCAGAACTTTGTGTTGTTTCTAAGTGTGTATATATACCAAACGATTTTATGCTGAAACATGGGAACGGTATTTTAAATGTGAAATTTCGCTGTAGAGGTGTGCGGCCATTTTCTATAAAATAAAAGAATTTGAAACAACGTGTAGGTTGCTGAATAATACTCACTTTGTGTTGCTAGAAGCTTTTTATTTTTGCATTATGTATTTCCAGGTTCCAGTAAAATAAAGTGGCTGTTATTTCATGACCTGCCAGGAGTTTTAAATTCATTTAAATAATAAAAAATGGGATGGGTTTGTCCATTTGTATGCATTCCCCGCTGTACTAGTTTTATCTTTTATCAAATACTGTCTCATTTTCGCAGAATAAAAATAAGTAGTTTGCTAATTCGTAATTTCAAAGCGTTAAGCACATAATAGAAAAATGGATGAAGGGAAATAATCAGAAATTTTATGTATCATAGGGTTGCAGTCATCCCCATCTAAAAATTTCAAAAACAGTTCTTCCCATTTTTGATATGTCTTTTCATGTTCCCCGTCTTTTAACATAAATCTTAAACTTAGTGCGAGACTTCATATTGTGCAGTTTTTTAAATATTTGCCCATCACTAATTTCTTTACCAAAAACTGAAATTTACAGGTAACTATAGGCCTGAGCCTCTACTGTCATGGTTTTCAAAAATTATTGAAAAAGTGTTCCCTTCAAAACTAACTACATTCTTTGGCAAGAATACTATTATTCCTGGATGTCAGCATGGCTTCAGACCACAGCAATCAATTGAAACGGCCACTTTCTGATAAACCATGTCTTAAATGCAGTAGTCAACCACAAGAATATCTCAGGTTTGTTGTTGGACCTAACAAAAGCTTTTGATGTGACTGATCATTCTATGCTCCTGAGGAAGCTTGAAGGGTATGGCGTAAGAGGTGTGCCAAATCAATGGATTAAATCATATTTGGAATATTGCTCTCAGGTAATGGAAATTAAGTATATGGAAGGAAATGAACTCCAGGTACATGTTTCAGAACCATGTGGACTAAGTCATGGTGTTCCACAGGTCTTCTTCTTCTTCTTCTTCGTTTCACCCAACTTTGGGGTACGTTGAATCAATCACTTCTGTGTGTTCTGTGCCTTTCTTTTCGCCCAGTACTGTTTCATTCTTTCTGATCTTGCTTTTCTTTCCTCATCAGAGATGGCAATCGTTCTTTTCTTTCTATTTTGGAGCTGGAATCCCTCTTTTCTGTCTTTGCTTATCATTTTTGCGGTCCTGTCTGTGAGCATTTTTTCTGTGATGTGTAGTTCTCTTAAGTCTTTCTCTGTTTGGATAAACCAATTTGGTTTGGATTTTTTATTCCTGAAGTAGTCAAACATTCTTTTTGTAAGTCTATTTGGGTTCATTCTGAGAATGTGCCCATAAAACTCAATTCTTCTTTTCCTCATTGTATCCGAAAGTTTTTCTGTGGTTTTGTAGAGTGTTTCATTTTTGGTATGAATTAGTTTGTCGTTATGAAATTTGGGGCCTAAAATTTTTCTCAATATTTTTCTTTCTTTGATCTCTAGCCTTTCAATTGGGCCATGGTTAGTGATAGATAATGTCTCAGCTGCATATAGTGCTTCTGGTTTAATGACAGTGTTGTAATGTTTTATTTTTGAATTCCATGAGAGGGACTTTTTATTATAAGTATTTTTAGTAAGCTGAAAGGCTAGTTCAACTTTGTTTCTTCTTAATTCTATTGCTTTTTTCTCAAGGGCGTTCCAGCTAATCCATTCACCAAGATATTTGAATTCTTTAACAATTTCGATCTTTTGGTCTCTTACTTTAAGATATTTCATTGGCTTTTTTATATTTGTGATTATTTTGGTTTTTTCAAAAGAAATTTAAAGGCCTATTTTCTCTGCTTGTTTCTGTAATTCGAGGATCTGTTCTTTGGCTTCTTCCCATGTTTCAGCTAGTAGGGCCATATCATCTGCAAATGCTAGGCAATTAACCTTGATGCCTTTGTTTTTTGTTCCTAGTCGGATTCCACTATTGATTTTCTTGTTCCATTCTCTTACTATTTTTTCTAGGGCACAGTTAAATAACAATGGAGAGAGTCCATCACCTTGTCGTACTCCAGTTTTTATCTCAAATAGGTCTGAGAGTTCTCCCATAAATTTAATTTTGGAGTATGTGTTGGTGATGGTTTCTCTAATTAGGTTTGTAGTTTTATTGTCTAGGTTCAATTCTTTTAATATGGAGATTAGAGATTCCCTGTCTATGGAGTCGTACGCCTTTTGAAAGTCAATGAATGTGATGACATACGCTTTTGCTCTCGATTTTTGGTAGGCCATAAGATTTTTGAGGTTTAGAATTTGTTCTGGGCAGGATCTTCCCTTTCTGAAGCCTGCCTGGTATTCTCCAAGTTGACAGTCTAGCTGGGGTTCTGCTCTGTTCAAAAGGACTTTAGACAGTATTTTGTATGTTACGTCAAGGAGCGAAATCCCTCTGTAATTGTTGGGGTCTGTTCTGGATCCCCTCTTATGAATTGGGTGAATGAGGGCCATCTTCCATTCATCCGGAATTCTTTCTGTTTTCCATATTTCTTCAAATATGTTTTGGAGAGATTCTATGGCATTTCTATTGACATTTTTCCACAGTTCAGCTGTAATTTGGTTCTCTCCCGAAGCCTTATAGTTTTTGAGATTCAAAATGATTGATTGTAGTTCCTCGACGGTGGGTGGTTCTGAGTTAGGACTTGTTGAAGTTGAGTTGCTGAAATCCATTTTTTCAATTGGTTCTTTACAGTTGAGAAGGTTTCTGAAATATTCCCTCAAAATTTTGCAATTATCCCTGTTGTTGTGTGCAATATTACCATTTTTATCTTGTAATTGGAGTGTCGGTGGGCTGTACTTGGTTATTTTTTGTTTAAAAGTTCTGTAAAAGCTCCTAGTCTTGTTTTTGTTGAAGTCTTCGTTGATCTGCAAAAGGAGTTGATCTTCTTGTGCTTTTTTAATTCTTTTGAGGTTTTTACTCACTAGTTTTCTTACACTCAGGAAATTTTGCCTATTATATTCATTTTTCTGAGATTGCATCTGTTGCCATGCTTTCTTTCTTTGCTCAATAAGTTTGTCACATTCCTCTGTCCACCATGCGTGTTTTTTGATTTTGGTTATAGGTGCTATTTGTTCAGCTTTGGTTAGTAGGCTTTCCTTCATTTGATCCCAATTTTGGTTCCTTATATCTTGAGTCGCGAGGGGAAACTCCTTCGAATTCATTATCTTTTCTGGATCGTATCTTCTGCTTTTGGGTTTACTGTTTCTATCTTTCCTTTTGGGGATAATTTTGAGTTTTATTTTAGAAAGATAGTGATCAGAATCCAAGTTTGCTCCTCTGAGTACTTTGACATTTTGTATTTCTGTATGGTGTTTCCATTTTATCTTCATTGTAGGTCTCTTTCTTTTTTTGGTGTACATTAATGATTTTCCGTCACACGTTAGGGATTCTGAATCAGTACAGTTTGTAGATGACACCAGTCTAATGACGGAAGGGAATAAAGAAGAAAATATTACTGCATCTGCAAAAGATATTACAAAAGAAGTGTCTGAATGGTTCACCAGAAACAGGGTAATAGATAATCCCCAAAAAAACAGTACTCATGAATTTCCATACCAATCAAAATAAAAATGCGACACAACCTGTAATATGTATAGATAACCAAGCCATTAGTGCTGTCAATGAAAAGAATTTCTTGGGATTTATATCCAGGGATATCTTAAATGGAGTAGTCATGTCACGTCCCTAAATACAAAACTAGCAAAAATGAGCTATGTAGTAAGAATTCTTTGCAACAATACTAGTGCAGAAACAGTTAGGGCTGTATACTTTGCTCGTGTACATTCAGTACTGAAGTACGGTATCATTTTTTGGGGAAATGTACACCAGGCAATAACAGTTTTCAGGAATCAAAAGGCAACTATAAGATTAATGAAACAAGTGAGCAGCAGAAAACCATGCAAATCTTTCTTTAAAGATCTAAAGATCCTACCCCTTCCCTGCATTTATATACTGGAAGTAATCATGCGTGTCAAGAAAAGTATACTGAGAAAAGAAAACCTTTATCCTAAAAACAAAAGTGTCCATGATTGCAGTACCAGGTCAGACAGTGACGTACATGTTAATGATTGTAACACCACACTATGCCAAAAAGGTTTATATCATGCAGGAACAAAACTATCTCTTCCTGAACTACAGAGCTTTAAAATGTCTGTGACAGCAGCCTACCTTCTGAAAAACTGCTACTATTCAATCTCACAGCATCTTATGCAAGAAAAAATGTAATTTGTACATTTAATTGTAGAAATAAGTTATAAATATACAGTATTTTAAAAAATTGTAATTATTGACTGTGTAGATCCGAATTGTTATAAAAATTTAAATAATGTATGTTTGACATTTGAAATACCAATAGATAAAAAGGTCCAATATCCTGTGTACAATATATGTACTGAAAAAGAGATTTATATGGAAAAATAAGCAAACTGTAAACAAACAGCAACGTACCTGTTTGAATTTCTTGTAAGCTCTCGAACTTTCTTCTTGCATTGGGGTTTGCAATTTACTTATTATTGCAGATAATCTTTTGTAGTATTTACAAAACAAAATTCCAAATATTCCATTTCAGCACACAAATAACCCAACATGCACTTCTTGGCAAACACACACACACACACACACACACACACACACACACACACACACACTCTCTCTCTCTCTCTCTCTCTCTCTCTCTCTCTCTCTCTCTCTGCTCAGCATGCAAATGTAAACTAACTGAGATGAAGAGAGGTTACATTTTAACCTAATTTCTGAGAATTTACTCAAAAGGGAATGGAGGTATTTACAAAGTACTCCCTGGACAGAGAATGTGCTTCAAGTTCTTTACTACGCTTATATACAAGCCCACCTAAAATATGGTGTAATATTCTGGGGAAATGCTCCAACTGTTCTGAGCACATTCAGAATCCAGAAGAGAGCAATGAGGATTATTACTGGGAGCAAACCCAGAGACTCCTGCAAACCCATCTTCAGAAAGTTGGAAATCCTTACACTGCCTTGCCTCTACATTCTTGAGACTCTAAAATTCTTCAGAAAACACATAGTGCCAACTGACCCCAGAGTCATAAAAAATAATGAAATACATGAACACAACACCAGGAAAAATGCAAACCTGCATGTTATACATACAAACACTCAACTGTGTAAAAAGGGAGTTTTCCACATGGACCTCCCAGCTGTTCAACAATCTTCCCACTAGTATTAAGTCCATCGAAGACAACATAAAATTTAGCAAAGCCGTGAAGTCATATTTGTTGTGTCACTGTTTTTACTTGGTAAATGAATACTTAGAACAGTAATCTTGCTGTTTGTGTTAAATTGAAAACATTGAGCAATATAACACATTAGGATACTATAGGCTTACGTTAATACATGTTAACAATGTTAAATGATATTTTCTGACATCTGCAACACACTGTGTACCATCAGATCACATGGAATAAATAAACACTCATGCAATATTGAGAACATCTCAAAGAATGTTCTTTTGGCTGAGAACCTTCTCTGGAGAAGGCCCTCCTTTTTATTCATATGACCGATTGTCATTCATATATCGCCTAATATATTCCTCACATCAGTGTTGGGGAAACTACCGTGTGATGCTGTCTGCAACAATGAGTTTTACATAAATATAGTACACAGCAGCTCTACTATCCAGATGTGGATTCAATACCCACATAAAATGGGAGGTAAGAGAAAGAAAATGCACCCACATGCTATTTTTTCTGTGTTCCTAAGTACTCACCACATTAAAGTATTAAACTGAACTCCTTTCGAACAGGCCTGAGGGAACAACGGTACCAACCGGCCGCCGTATCATCCTCAGCCCACAGGCGTCACTGGATGCAGGTATGTAGGGGCACGTGGTCAGGACACCGCTCTCCTGGCCGTACGTCAGTTTCCGAGACCAGAGCCACTACTTCACAATCGAGTAGCTCCTCATTTGCCTCACAAGGGCTGAGTGCTCCCCACTTGCCAACAATGCTTGGCAGACCAGATGGTCACCCTTCCGTGTGCTAACCCAGCCCGACAATGCTTAGCTTCGGTGATCTGACGGGAACTGGTGTTACCACTGCGGCAAGGCTGTTGGCACATTAAAGTACATTGCTGGGAAAAAAAAATTAGTACACCACTTTAGAGGTTTCCAACTCACTCAAGATTTATTGTTGCAATAGTGCATTCGGAGTCCATGGAGCGATTACATTTACAGACCGATACCACAAGCAATTCTAAGGTACCAGGTATCAATCGATGCTGAAACACCTATATTAGCTCACGATGGAACTGGCAAATACTGTCCTACAATACGTTATGACATGCCTGCTCAACTTTCCATTTAGTTCTGTAAGAGTTGTCAGTTGACAAGCTGCACTAATCACTTCTTGTCCCATCATATCCCACATATGCTCAATTGGAGTTAAGTCCAGAGATCTTGCTGGCCAGGGAAGTTGCTGCACGCTTTGCAGAGCACGTTGATTTTCACAGGTGTGTATGGCCGAGCATTATCCTGCTGGAACAACACATCAGTTTCGAGAATGGCAAAAGAACAGGTCTAACAGCATTCTGCAGATACAGGGTGCTAGTTAGCATCCCCTCCAAAAATACCAAAGGTGAATGAGAGTTGTAGCTTATCGCATACCAGACTACATGACCTGGTCAGTGTATCTCGGAAGAATGCACTCTATGAGACGGCACTCGTCAGGCCTATGTCATACGTGCAGATGACTGACACTTGCATGCAGGTGGTGCTAATGATCATCATTTGCATGCTGGCAGAATGTGCTTTCATAGCTGAAGACCACGGCATGCCATTGCATCTTCCAAGTGATCCTCTGACAACACCAGTCATGCTGTGCATGTCAATGCTGTGGCATGAATGGAAGATGGGCTAGAGAGGTGCATGCCCATACAAGGTAATCCCACTACTAATAACCAGTTCGCAACAGTTCGTGTTGACATATCTGGGCTCACAAGACCTCTTATCTGTGCTGTGGTATCTGTACGGTCTGCCCCTGCTGCCCTTACAATATGATGATCCTGGTGGGCACCGGTGGTGCTCAGTCGTCTAGACCAGGGCTTCACAACATACGTGCTCGTGGAGCAAGCTGTGAGCAGCAAGGCGCGAGCATGGAGCAGCGTGAGCATGCTACCCCCACTACCGGACCACAGCGGAGAGTGGGGAGAGTCACGTGGGGCACACAACAGCTGCCGCCAGTCAATGTAAACCCGCGGCCACCTGCAAGGATATCACTCACAAATTATTACTGCGACAAATGAAACAAATGAAGGAGAATGTACACGTGCCACATAATTTTATTAGCTTAGTGTATGCCTCTACATTCGCATTAATATGTGAACTGTTACACAATAAAAGGTGTCACTGAAGTGTGGGATTCTCGGTTATCTTGTACTTTTTGCCCTTTACAATTGCGTCTATGTTCGGAGTAATTGTTCTTGTGCATTGTAAGCGCAGCGTGCAGTTTAAATTTCGATCAGACAATGCGTTTCTCAGGCGTGTCTTGTTACATTTCATTGCAGAGAACAGTTGTCCACAAACATACGTGGAACCGAACATTGATATTATTGTAGCCACCAGTTTGTGCAAACGAGGAAATCTATCCTGAGGGAAGTGTCTGTAGAATTCCAAAATGTTTTTCTTGTTCTGAAATTTGTCTCTGTATTCTCTGTCACACTGCAGGTCAATAATTTCTTGCTGCAGCTCAGGACGAATCTCTTAAATATTCGCTGAATATGGAGAGAACAGATCAAAATCACTGTCTAGTGCTATCAGATCTTGAAAGCGCTGATCAACTAAACTATGTGAATAACGTTCACAGTCTTTGTGAACATCTTGCAGGGATGATAATTTAGGAAAATGAGCTAGGTTTTCTGTTTCCAGCTGATTTACCCAAAGTGCAATTTCATTTTAAAACCTCGTATTCGATCTATGAAATGAGTAATTAGCAGATCTTTACCTTGTAGTAAAATGTTCAAAGCATTCAGATGGCTAGTTAAATCTGCTAAGAACGCGAGATCACATTCAAACATGCTGCTCGCAAGCACGTGCCTGAGCAGACGCGAGTACTTGCGCTCAAAACCGGCCAGTTGTTAAGCCCTGGTCTAGAACATCGTCTACACGTGTGAGAATGTTCACGCAACTACTGATAACAGCATCATTGCACAACTGACGCAGCAGGTCCAACTTGTGTGGTAATTCTCAGAAAAGACTATCCTGCCACTCAGAAGGCCACAATTTGACCCCTTCCAACTTGATCGTTTGGCTGTAAGAAGCATGTGTGCATCTCCGTGGCATGGTTCTCTGATTGCATCACCTGTCTGCATCACACTGAAACTTCTGGCTGTGAGCATTCCCTATTAAGGGGTAGACGCAGGTGGTGCTATCTGTCGACATCAAAACTGTTATTAGTACATCTACTATCATACAGGTGTTCGCAGCTCGTGGACTAGCGGTAGCGCTCTCGCTTCCCGCGCACGGAGCCCCGGGTTCGATTCCCGGCGGGGCCAGGAATTTTCTCTGCCTTATGATGACTGGGTGTTGTGTGTCTTTCATCATCATTTCATCCCCATCGACACGCAAGTCGCCGAAGTGGCGCCAACTCAAAAGACTTGCACCAGGCGAACGGACTATCCGACGAGAGGCCCTAGCCACACAGCATTTCCATTTATCATACAGGTGGGATATGCTGTCATCAGATCAAAATCGATGTTATCTTTCCAGGTGTACTAAAGTCCTTTTTTTTTTCGTTCCTGGCAGTGTATGTTGACATGCATCTTGTTTGATTTCAGATGCAGACTGCATCATTGGTGTCTTCACTTTAAGAGTTAATGTGTTGTAGGCTGATACAATGATAAAACCCACATATATGATGCAGTCTTTTTTTTTTTACTTCATATTTGAGGCTATTTGTTAAATTATGGAATATAGTGTTTATTTTCAGTACAAAACAAGTCCTATACAGCAAAGTGATTTTCCTCAGGAAACTCCAAAGTTAGCATAAAAATATCCCTATAGCAAACTGAAAATAACAGACCACAAGTGATCCCCACACTAAAAGACAGTGTGTCCGGTATACAATATACATCACTGATACCTTGCAACCCAGCAAGTTTGTAAATTTTTTGAAATAATAATAATTATTATATTTGAAATCTGACTTTCTTTGGAAGACTGATGAAATAGTAATCTGATTTGCTACTTTCAGTAAGTAGTTGAACTTCATCTCTACATAAGTCATTATTGTATCCCATTTTGTCAATAATATTCACAATGATTACAGATTGTTAAATCTATGAAAATTGTACTTTTACTTTATTATAAACATAACACTGGAAGGGGGAAATCACAATTTATAGATTTACATTCGTATTTAACGTTAGTAAATTTGAGGAACACTTGTCAATAAATGTAATTTTAATTGGGATTTAATTAACATCATCTACTCCCTTCACTTCAATAACCACAAAACCCATAATATGAGACACATTATGTTTCACACACATTTCTTTCATGCTCTTCCATCTTTGATGCCCTTAGCAATAGAGGCAGGTACTTGTGTACAGTTTACCATCTGCTACTGCCATAACATTGTGTTCCATAAATCACATCATGGACAGGGAACGAGTCAAGTTATACATTGATGATGATGATGAGGTCCCATACTCCGAGAAACGTAGGGGACGATGCGGGAGACCCACACCGCCGACTAGGCAATGTCCTAGCGGGGGTGGTTTGCCATTGCCTTCCTCCAACCGTAATGGGGATGAATGATGATGATGAGGATGACACAACAACACCCAGTCATCTCGAGGCAGGGAAAATCCCTGACCCCACCGGGAATCGAACCCAGGACCCCGTGCGCGGGAAGCAAGAACGCTATCGCAAGACCCAGAAACTATCACTGCAGGATACTTCCATAAAGTATACTGACATCGAATTACAACTGGCAATCTAATCAACCTAATAATTATTGTAGTTACTTGCAGATTACTTTGTGTGTGTGTGATATTTAAAAAATGGGTATTTTGGAAAACCACACTGCTGCAGATCCTGTACTGTTCAGCTCTTTTTATCTGATGCATCAAACAAAGTATTTATGTATGTCTAAAAACAAAGATGATGTGACTTACCAAACGAAAGTGCTAGCAGGTCGATAGACACACAAACAAACACAAACATACACACAAAATTCAAGCTTTTGCAACCAATCATTGCTTCATCAGGAAAGAGGGAAGGAGAGGGAAAGACGAAAGGATGTGGGTCTTAAGGGAGAGGGTAAGGAGTCATTCCAATCCCGGGAGCGGAAAGACTTACCTTAGGGGGAAAAAAGGACAGGTATACACTCTCACACACACACATATCCATCCACACATACACAGACACAAGCAGACCTGCTTTGGTCTGCTTGTAAAGGCCTTTACAAATGTCTGCTTGTGTCTGTGTATGTGCAGTTGGATATGGATGTGTGTGCGAGTGTATACCTGTCCTTTTTTCCCCCTAAGGTAAGTCTTTTCACTCCCGGGATTGGAATGACTCCTTACCCTCTCCCTTAAAACCCACATCCTTTCGTCTTTCCCTCTCCTTCCCTCTTTCCTGATGAAGCAACCGTTGGTTGCAAAAGCTTCAATTTTATGTGTATGCTTGTGTTTGTTTGTGTGTCTATCGACCTGCCAGCGCTTTCGTTTGGTAAGTCACATCATCTTTGTTTTTAGATATAAAAAATGTAATTTGTATCTTCAGTTGTAGAAATAAGTTGTAAATATACAGTATTTAAAAGAAATTGTAATTGTTAACTGTAAAGATCCTATTTCTTATACAAATTTTAAAAATGTGTCTTTGAGGATTGAAAAACCAATAGATAAAAAGGTTTTTTGTCCAATATCCTGTGTACAATATATGTACTGAAAAAGGGATTTATATGGACAAATAAAAAAGAGCATTCCACATAACTTACATTCCTGGATCAAAGTATTCATTTATTGTACTGTGGCAGAATAATACGAATGACACTTGTACATGCAATCTGTCTCCTGACAATGTTAATGATATAAGATTGGGTGTACCTCTGACTCTAATCACTGCAGCTGCCAAAATTCTGTATATTGGTCCACAAAGTAGTAGTCAGTCTGCAGAATATACTAGTATGTCATGAACTAGTTTAAAATAAATTCTAGCCACCAATTGACACTTTGTGTCCTGAACACCTCATTCATATATTACTGTCTGGAGTAATTACGCAAATAATCAATGATTAAAGCTGTAAATGGTGAGTTGAAGCCATTTTAATATCACTCCTATGTTACTCCTTTTCAATACACGTTTTAATTTTGTATGTATGTGCAACTTAATGCAATTTCACATCTGACATGTATATCTAGCACAGAGATCCATATATATCATTAAGGTGTTGTATGTATGTGTTTGAACTTCTAATATTAAATTGAGAATTTCCTTCATTGCATACTCAACCAATACCACTCTTTTCTATACTCTTTCCTATACCCATAATATATCTTTAAATTAAAGAATAAAAAATTATTCAAATAGCTTCAGTCTTTAAGCAAAATAATTCTGATCAATTAATATAATTTTGTATTTTTACATGTTAATACCTAGTGTATGGTAAGCTAGCAATGTTGTAATTTACTAACTCATCATTCATGTTTTATGAAGCTTGGTCCAATTACTATATGTTAAAGCTTAGATCCTTTTCTTAACTAACAGTTAAGCGATTAAATGTGAAGTTCTGCATTAATGGATGTGTAGTGCCTTACACTTTTGTTATACATCATATAACTTTGCACATTTTTACCTCTAATATATCACTGACTTGTGTAAATACAGAGTGACCATATATTTTCAATCAGAAAAGAGTGCATATCAACTCAAATACCTTACAAATACATAAATTTAACACTGTTGTTCTTTGATATATAATATATGAACACTTATTTTGTGTGCTGCAACTTGGTCCCTCCTCATTGTATTTTTCTGATGTTTACACTTTTTTGAGAAGGAATGTTTATTTTCTTGTGACATCCCAAAGTTGCTGACCGTTATAGTCAGAGTTAGTTTTTATTTTCATCACACTTTCTGATGTCTCTTCAGAAAGCCTGCTTTCCAGGCATGCTGGAAAATTTGCAGACTCTAATCAAAACATGAAGCATCTTCTTGTCTTTCCTGTGTCATGCATCACGCATCACTACTTTGAAATTTTCTGATTTGAAATCATCTTTTAATCTTTCTTCAAACCAGTTACCTAGAACATTCATAAATTTGGCTTCTGATTTAGTCCTTGCAACAAAATTCTCTGATTTAGTTCTTGCAATAGAAATTCGTTGATCACATGACTTTTTGGGAAGAGAGAGTCCATACTTCTAAACAATTGATTACGAGCAACCTTATGAAATGACCACATGAGTTCTATGTGGTGCAGTTTCAGCTTCTCAGAACACAATATTTTGGTTGAAAAAACTTTTCTAACCTAGATGTGAAAACCAAACTTCATATCAGGTGATGCGATGGTGTGTTTAATTGCTGCTCAATATCATGCTTCCCTTTGTTTTCAATTGACGAAACTACATTGCAATTGACACTGTGGAGACATGGGGACATCAGTACAAAGACACTCACTGACCAGCACGACAGAACCATTCCAACCTAGACACCAGTTCTGACAGTGATCATAGAGAGTAGTCACCTCTTGTATTCTCGTGTGTCAAATAAATGTTTATCTGTGTGTTCTTGTTGTTGTGGTCTTCAGTCCAGAGACTGGTTTGATGCAGCTCTCCATGCTACTCTATCCTGTGTCCGCCTCTTCATCTGTGAATAACTACTGCAACCTACATCTTTCTGAATCTGCTTAGTGTATTCATCTCTTGTTTCCCTCTGTGGTTTTTACCCTGCATGCTTCCTTCCAATACTAAATTGGTGGTCCCTTGATGCCTCATAATGTGTCCTACCAACCGATCCCTTCTTCTAGTCAAGTTGTGCCACAAATTTCTCTTCTCCCCAATTTTATTCAGTACCTCCTCATTAGTTATGTGATCTACCCATCTAATCTTCAGCATTCTTCTGTAGCACTACATTTCAAAAGCTTCTATTCTTTTCTTATGTACATTGTTTATCATCCATGTTTCACTTCCATACAGGGCTACACTCCATACAAATACTTTCAGGAAAGACTTCCAAACACTTAAATCTATACTCAATATTAACAAGTTTCTCTTCTTCAGAAATACTTTTCTTGCCATTGCCAATCTACATTTTATATCCTCTCTACTTCGACCATCATCAATTATTTTGCTCCCCAAATAGCAAAACTCCTTTACTACTTTAAGTGTATCATTTCCTAATCTGATTCCCCAGCATCACCTGATTTAATTTGACTACATTCCATTATCTTCATTTTCTTTTTGTTGATGTTCACCTTATATCCTTCTTTCAAGACACTGTCCATTCCGTTCAACTGCTCTTCCAAGTCCTTTGCTGTCTCTGTCAGAATTACAATATTGTCAGCAAATCTCAAAGTTTTTGTTTGTTCTCCATGGAATTTAGTTCTTATTCCAAATTTTTCTTTTGTTTCCTTTACCGCTTGCTCAATATACAGATTTAATAACATCTGGGATAGGCTACAACCCTGTCTCACTCCCTTCTCAACCACTGCTTCTCTTTCATTACTCTCAACTCTTATAACTGCCATCTGGTTTCTGTACAAATTGTAAATAGCCTTTCGCTCCCTGTATTTTACATCTGTCACCTTCAGAATTTGAAAGAGTGTATTCCAGTCAATATTGTCAAAAGCTTTCTGTAAATCTACAAATGCTATAAACGTTGGTTTGCCTTTCCTTAACCTATCCTCTAAGATAAGTCGTAGGGTCAGTATGTGCATATAAGCTTATTAGCAGGGGCGGTGGCAAGGGGTGGGGCTATGGGTGCTGTAGCCCCCCTCTCCCCCAACAGAGTATCATATTACACTGGATAAAATGAATTCAGAAATCAGCGAATACATTACTTCAACAGATTCAATCATTTTTTTATAATTATGTAGCGATATAGGTTTCAATGTATTTCAAACACATTGTAACGAAAGAATAAGAGTGGCAGGTAGCTTACTATCTAAACCAATAAATATCATGTAACTTAAAATGGGTGTCTTATTATTTATTAATATAATAGAAAGAAACATTCCACACAGGAAATATATTAAAAAAAGGTTGTGACTTACCAAACAGGAAAGCGCTGGTAGATAGACACAATAAAAAACACACAAACACACACACAAATATCAAGCTTTTGCAACCCTTGGTTGCTTCATCAGGAAAGAGGGAAAGACGAAAGGATGTGGGTTTTAAGGGAGAGGGTAAGGAGTCATTCCAATCCCGGGAGCGGAAAGACTTACCTTAGGGGGAAAAAAGGACAGGTACACACTCGCGGACACACACACATATCCATCCGCACATCTACAAACACAAGCAGACATATGTAAAGGCACAGATCAAACTCTTTGCCTTTACATATGTCTGCTTGTGTCTGTATATGTGCGGATGGATATGTGTGTGTGCGAGTGTATACCTGTCCTTTTTTCCCCCTAAGGTAAGTCTTTCTGCTCCTGGGATTGGAATGATTCCTTACCCTTTCCCTTAAAAGCCACATCCTTTCCTCTTTCCCTCTCATTCCCTCTTTCCTGATGAAGCAACCATTGGTTGCAAAAGCTTGATATTTGTGTGTGTGTGTGTTTGTGTGTTTTTTATTGTGTCTATCTACTGGCACTGTCCCGTTTGGTAAGTCACAGCATTTATTATTTATTAATATACATTGGATGCATATTAATGTACGAGTACCACTTACAATAATCACGAAAACTAAATATGCCAGGTGTGCCTACGAACACTTAAATTGCTGACCCCAGACCAAAACATCGAAATCGCTGGACATCTGGGTCAAATTGTATTATTTGCCCGGGCACACACATTCTGTAGACACGTTTCTACCCTGACCTCCAAAACAGTTACCAAAAACCACTTTAAGCAACACCAAATTTTACCAATTTGTCAGTGGAGGACCCCCAACTCTCCTTTTGTTAAGCGATATTCCATTCCCCCAACCCCCCCCCCCCCTCCCCACCATTAGTCCCCTCCTTGACCAACTTCTAGAATCGCCCCTGGTTATTAGTACCTTATTATTATATTACTTATTGCCATACCGACATGAACTTCCATGCTGATGACTCCAACATGATTTGAACATGCAACCTTCTCACAGTTCCATGTTACCTAGCTATTAGGGCAGCACTCACAAAATGATGCCCATGCTTGTTCAATCAATTTCTTAACCATCATGCTCCTCAGCCCATCACACAGTACTCAGATGTTCTGTTTCACCCTCCTGTTTCGTACAGTCAACAATGTGTGACCGACACTGCCAACAATGGCAGCCATCATGCCTCACCATAAGCTCAGCTCACCTCACAATGGCAAGAACCTCAAACCACACGAATTCAGCCGACCGTCACCTAATCTTGACATCCTTTTTCCAAACCACCCCACCTGGCTGAGTTATCACAGGATTGCCCAGCATCTGAAGATGAAGCCAAGCATTCACTCTCCACCACGGCAGGTGGCTGTGCCATCACACCCCGGCCCACCCAGACAATGTGACTCTATCTGATCGTCGGCGACTAGGAGGATTCTACTTCCCTACAACAACAGTTGACTGATGCAGCAACCTGTCATGCAGTGAACACTCATTCTCTCCACAACGTGATATTAACAGTGAAGCACATATTATTTATATTTGATAAAATGTTCTTATCAGCATGTGCTTGTGTCTCAAATACTGTTTCATTCTGTGTGCTGCTTTTATATTTAATGATTATTACATGTGGCTATTATAAACCATATAAAATCCTTTAACATGTTCAAAATGTATGAATTGTAATGCAGATACACAACATGTGAAAAATATGACATCAACTCCATGAAAAATGCTTAAAGATGGATGAATAAATCAATCACTCTCAAAATGTTCTTGAAATTTACATTTCTTAGATGCCATTTCAGTTTTTGCACTGGTCTGGTTGAGTAGTTGTTCTCTAGTTGATCAGAGAGAGCCTACAGGTGGGTGGCAAAGAGTTGACTCTCTTATTAATTTAGGTACATGTAAAGGATTCAGCGGATTATTTGTGAGAGCTACTGCATTGATTCAGTAGCTAAAGGTGTGTCTAAAGGTGTGTCCATGCTGTGAGGATCTTGTATTGTCACATGTCATGATATTTGCTGTTATTTATAACATTTGAGAGTGATTTGACTGAACCACTTAATCACAGTGATTTTGTTGCATCTATCCCTCGATTCACCGAGGTCAAATTTTAAAGTGAGCATTGCTCATTGACAGTGTTTAAAAAAAAGCCTGGTTGAAATTGAAATCGATTTAGTCATCTGTGGACAGCTGTGATGTTTCATCAAGCACCATCAGTACATACATAATTATACAAAGCTTAAGATATATAAACAATACAGGGTGACACATATAAAAGTAGCCCATATAAGTATAGACGAAATGCAATGAAATTACAGACTTGTGATTTATTTATAATGAAAAATACAGTGAAAAATGCATTTGTAGATGATGATGAAAGTAACCCCCTACAGCATCAGTACACAGCAGTGCACTTCTAAGCATATTCAGATACACCTAGTGTAAAGTTATGATTTCTATGGTGGCAGTTTCATGCATAATGTTGTCTTTCAGTTCGTGGATTGAGTGCGATTTTGCTCTTCAAATGCCCTCACATGAAAAAATCACATGTTGTTAGATCCGGCAAACGTGGGGGCTGTGTTTCCTGACAGTTAATTCCTCACAGAGTGGTTGCCGACACACAATGTTTGGGTTTTCCGTTGCCCAGTATTTCGTGTTCTGAGAATTTACATGACTGGAAACTGTGCTTCATCATATGCGATGTATTGGAAAGGATCTAACAAACAACCATTGATGTTATTCGAAAATCACATGCAGTAATCTATATGTTTCTGACTATCACCCTCCTGTAGTTGCTGAAAAACTGTCTCATGATATGGCTTCAAATTAAGACTTTTCAGTATCTGCTGGCTACTCCTCCTACTTATATCTGCCTGTTGGACAAATTTACATGTAGGTGTCTTGGGGCTGTGAGTAATTGTTTGGTGAATGTCTGCAATAACGTCTATATGAAGATGGTATCTGTTCTTTCGGACATGTCCAAAATAACAGTTACCATCTTCATATAATTAAGGCTAAATGGCCATTGACCTTCTTCTTCTGTGCTGGAAGCACATGCATTGCCCGAACTCTTACGGGAGTCAGTAAGATTGTTTGCCACAAGTAATGAGTGTAGTGGGCAGTGGCACTACAAATGTAGTGTGTGGACATTAAATTGGGAATGTGGGTCTCACGAGGAGTGTGCAAGGGATAAATCCCTGCAGTTGCATTATCCTCTGTGCCCTCGGTGGCTCAGATGGATAGAGCAACTGCCATAGAAGCAGGAGATCTTGGGTTCGAGTCCTGGTCAAGGCACACATTTTCAATCGTCCCCATTGATGTATATCAACGCCTGTCAACAGCTTAGGGTCTTGTCTTAATTATCATTTCATTCATGATAACTTCTGGTGCGCACAGAACCATAGGTGGACTGGTCTTTATGATTCTGTATTGCTCTTCTTTACTGGTTGTCCTCCATCTGGATACTCAACCCCGAAAATATTGCAAGGTGCCTCAGTCAAACCTGTTTTCATTTACGCCTGAACAATTTCAATTCTTTCTTCTATTGAGAAAGTCATTTTTCAGACCGCTAAGAGAAATGTTTAACAGATGACATAAACTGAAATGCTGACAGCACATTCAAGGGGAGGCGGGCTACTTTTAAGTGTGCTGCCCTGTACCACATAGATATTGTTTATCACATAATTAGATTTAGATTAGCATGTCTTGTTACATAGCCTATGTACACTATATATAAGGTTGTATTCACAGTCACATTAATAAAATTTCATGATTTTTCAGTACAAACAAATTCATTTGTGTTATAAAACTCTTTCTTTCAGCTATATCTCTACCAACATTTTAAATTTATTTTGATGTAATTCCCTTGTGCTGTAACTGTACTGTCAAAAAATGTTTTGCTGGCATGTACAAAATTATATTTGCACTTTACTTACTTGAGTCCAAGGAATGTCTAGTGAGTTCCTATTTCAGGTACCATATAAGTGCACACCTGACCTACTTTCATACTCGTGGAAATTCTGTCTAGAATGCGTAGGTACCTTGAGGGTGTGGAGGCAGGGGAATGTAAGTATCTTATGTTCAATGAAGTACTTCACAAGAAGTTAATTTGGTTAAGTCAAATGTACATGTGATGGCTTTTTTGTGCTACATAAACACCTCTTTTGCCCCAGAAAGGTTACCTCACAGAAGTATCCCGTAATGTAAGTGTGTACAGAAAAACACTTACTATGCCATAATCGTGAGCTCTTCACTCACACAACCCTTCAGTTTCCTTATGAGATATAAAACTCTGCCAATTTACTGCAGAGCTTTCCTGTGTGGATGCTCCAGTGTATTTTATTGTCAAGGAAAAGTCTAGCAACTTTACTGAGTGATTTTTGTGGGTTATTAATATTTCTAAGAGAAAAGAGGATATATTCAGTTTATATTTATCCTTAATGAAATTTGTTCCAAATAGCATGTCCCTGTTGTGAACCAATATTTCAAGACACAATATTGATACTAGGAACAAGAACAATCTACATAAAGACCTACAATCACTTAGCCTGGCCTAAAACGGGGTCCAATAGTCAGGAACACACATTTTCAATAAATTGCCAGCAACCATAAAAAAATTGGTTTCAGCTAAAGCACAGATTCAACAGAGCTTGAAAGACTTTTTGTTAGGCAACTCCTTTTACTCTATAAATGAATGAGTATCTTAACAGGGCCTGTTAGACCAACTTCATTAAAAATGTGAGTTTTGACAGCAATTAGTCACAACACTTAAGATTAAGTATTCTGTGTATGACAAATTTATTAAGAGTGCATAAATACATTTCAGTATGGCAGTGTATTACTACTTAATCTTAGCAGTTCCAGTTTACTGTAATGTATTCACATATCTTGACAGCCTCCTGACATGATCATGGATGTGAGTATTATATTCAAATGTTCTTTGTTTTTATGTTATACTTTCTGACACATTCCACACCCACAAGAATGATCTCATTTTTGTGTCTATAGAATGAAAACTGAATCTTGCATCCATCTGGAATCTGGGTACAGACTTTTTATTCACTACAGAATTCTTTCACACCCCTAGCAACAATAATCAGTGACTCTACTAAGTTGTGGGTTTGACACTTCTGAGCCCTACGGGAAATACTGTGACTTTGCGAATGACAATATATATCTTGGGTTTTTTTCTTTCTTTCTTGTCAAAGTGATTGCATGAAATTAAGTTGATTACTAAATGCTGCAGTGGTATTCTCTCTGTTCTGTAGTTGAGATGGATGCCAAACTTTTCAAAACCATGCCGAAATAGTGTCCTCAGTCTTTTCTCTGCCTCTTCCTCATACAGCCCTTATAAAACTGCAGACTGCCCAGCAGAATCACAACAGTAGTTTATAGTATTTGGTGGACGAAGGAGACAGTGCCTTGCTGAATATACATTCAGTTTTACATGGAAGAATTACTACAGCTGTAGGAAAGTCAGGCAGAATGTAAATCCTATCAGTTTATAGTGACCACTCACAAAAAAGCAGAGGTGATGAGTCCTCAATAGGCACACACAAAAAGAAAGAATACTTGCTAAGTTTTGGTGTAATTCTTTTTTGAGCTAGAGTAATGTACACACAGAAAACACACACACACACACACACACACACACACACACACACACACACACACAAACACATCCATGCATACACACGCTTATGCCACTACACGTTGCCACATCATACAACTGCAATCCTGCCACCACCCTCACAAATCAGTCACAAAGGAGAGCCCACTTCATCACTCAGCATCACTCTGGGCTGGAACGACTGAACCACATCCTCCATCAGGGCTTTGATTACACATCATCGTGCCCTGACATGAGGGACATCCTACCCAGGATCCTCCCCACCCTTCTTGTTCTGTTCCCTACCCAACCCCCATAACATCTACATCTACGTCCATACTCTGCAAACCATGGCAAAGTGCTTGGCAGAGGGTATGTCTCATCGCACCGGTTATTATGGTTTCTTCCCAATCGAATTACGTATGGAGCACAGGAAGAATGACTGTTTGAATGCCTCTCATGTGTGCTGTAATTATTATAATCTTTTCCTCATGATCCCTATATGAGTGATATGCTGCAAGTTATACACTAATGGCCATTAAAATTGCTACACCATGAAGATGACGGGCTACTGATGTGAAATTTAACCGACAGGAAGAAGATGCTGTGATATGCAAATGATTAGCTTTTTAGAGCATTCACACAAGGTTGGCGCTGGTGGCGACACATGCAACGTGCTGACATGAGGAAAGTTTCCAACCGATTTCTCATACACAAACAGCAGTTGACCGGCGTTGCCTGGTGAAACGTTGTGATGCCTCGTGTATGGAGGAGAAATGCATACCATCACATTTCTGACTTTGATAAAGGACGGATTGTAGCCTATTGTGATTGCAGTTTATCGTATTGCGACATTGCTGCTCGTGTTGGTCGAGATTCAATGACTGTTAGCTCAATATGGATTCGGTAGATTCAGGAGGGTAATACGGGATGCCGTGCTGGATCCCAACGGCCTCGTATCACTAGCATTCGAGATGACAGGCATCTTATCCGCACGGCTGTAATGGATCGTGCAGCCACGTCTCGATCCCTGAGTCAACAGATGGGGACATTTGCAAGACAACAACCAGCTGCACGAACAGTTTGATGACGTTTGCAGCAGCATGGACCATCAATTCGGAGACCGTGGCTGTGCTTGATGCTGCATCACAGACAGGAACGCCTGCGATGGTCTACTCGATGACGAACCTGGGTGCACGAATGGCTAAACATCATTTTTTTGGATGAACCCAGGTCCTGTTTACAGCATCATGATGGTCGCATCTGTGTTTGACGACATCGCGGTGAACACACATTGGAAGCGTGTATTCGTCATCGCCATAGTGGCGTATCACCAGGTGTGATGGTATGGGGTGCCATTAGTTACATGTCTCGGTCACCTCTTCTTCGCATTGACGGCACATTGTACAGTAGATGTTACATTTCAGATGTGTTACGACCCGTGACTATACCCCTCATTCGATCCCTGCGAAACCCTACATTTCAGCAGGATCATGCACGACCACGTGTTGCAGGTCCTGTGCGGGCCTTTCTGGATACAGAAAATGTTCGACTGCTGCCCTGGCCAGCACATTCTCAAGATCTCTCACCAATTGAAAACGTCTGGCCAATGGAGGTCGGGCAACTGGCTTGTCACAATACGCCAGTCACTACTCTTGATGAACTGTGGTATCGTGTTGAAGCTGCATGGGCAGCTGTACCTGTACACGCCATCCAAGCTCTGTTTGACTCAATGCCCAGGCCTATCAAGGCTTTTATTACGGCCAGAGGTGGTTGTTCTGGGTACTGATTTCTCAGGATCTATTCACCCAAATTGCATGAAAATGTAATCACGTCAGTTCTAGTATAATATATTTGTCCACTGAATACCCGTTTATCATCTGCATCTTCTTGGTGTAGCAATTTTAATGGCCAGTAGTGTAGTATATTCCTAGAATCATCATTTAAACCGAGGTCTTGAATCTTTGTTTGTAGACTCTCCCGGGAGAGTTTACATCCGTCTTCAAGAGTCTGCCAATTCAGTTTTTCCAGCATCTCTATGACTCTCTCCCATGGATTGAACAAACCTGTAACCGTTCATGCTGCCCTTATCTCTATATGCATTCAATATCCCTTGTTAATCCTACTTGGTGTGGGTCCCACACACTTGAGCAATATTCTTGAATGGGTGGTGAGAGTGATTTGTAAGCAATCTTCTTTGTAGACTGATTCCACTTCCCCAGTATTCTACCAATAAACTGAGGTCTACCACCTACTTTACACACAACTGAGCCTATGTGATCATTCCGTTTCATATTCCTAAAAAGTGTTACACCAGGTATTCGTATGAGTTGGCTGATTTCTACTCTGCCTCACTGTTATTATAGCCATAGGACACAAAGTTTCCAGATACCACCAAACACATACATTCTTCATATTAGGTGCATTTTGCTGCCACCTACTCCATATCAGCAACCTCAGTAGTCATTAGACATCATGACAGAGCAGAATGGGGCACTCTGCAGAACTTACGGACTTTGAACATTGTCAGGTGATTGGGTGTCACGTGTGTCATATGTCTGTACGTGAGATTTCCACTCTCCTAAACATCCCTAGTTCCAATTTTTCTGATGTGATAGTGAAGTGGAAACGTGAAGGAACATGTACAGCACAAAAGCATACAGTCTGACCTTGTCTGTTGTCTGACGTACTGCTGACAATTGAAGAGGGTCATAATGTGTTATAGGCAGACATCTATCTAGAATACAGGAATTCCAAACTGCATCAGGATCCACTGAGAGTACTATGACAGTTAGGCAGGAGGTGAGAAAACTTGGATTTCAAGGGTGAGCGGCTGCTGATAAGCCACGCATCACACCGGTAAATGCCAAACGACACCTCGCTTGGTGTAAGGAGCATAAACAATGGGTGACTGAACCGTGGAAAAACGTTGTGTGGAGTGACAAATCATGGTACACATTGTGGTGATCTGATGGCAGGGTGTGGGTATGGCGAATGCCCCGTGAACATCATCTGCCAGCGTATGTAGTGACAACAGTAAAATTCGGAGGCGGTGGTGTTATGGTGTGGTCGTGTTTTTCATGAAAGAGGCTTGCACACCTTGTTGTTTTGCGTGGCACTATCACAGCACAGGCTGAAATTGTTGTTTTAAGCGCCTTCTTGCTTCCCCCTGTTGAAGAGCAATTCAGGGATGGCGATTGCATCTTTCAACAAGATCGAGCACATGTTCATAATGCATGGCCTTTGGCAGAGTGGTTACACAACAATAATGTTCCTGTAATCGACTGACCTGGACAGAGTCCTGACCTGAATCCTATAAAACACCGATGGAATGTTTTGAAACACTGACTTCGTGCCCGGCCTCACCGACCAACATCAGTATCTCTCCTCAGTGCAGCACTCCATGAAGAATGGGCTGCCATTCCCCAAGAAACCTTCCAGCACCTGATTGAACATATGCCTGTGAAAGGGGAAGTTGTCATCAAGGCTAAGGTGGGCCAACACTATATTTAATTCCAGCATGACCGATGGAGTGCGTTACGAACTTGTAAGTCATTTTCAGCCAGGTGTCTGGATACTTTTAATCACATAGTGTAGGTCTTCATTATAGATAACTGTGTCATCTGCAAAATCCTGCTGTTAATATTGCTGCCAGGTCATTAATATACAACATGAACAGCAGGGGTCCCAACACACTGCCCTGGGGCACACCCGAAGTTACGTCTAGATCTGACGATGACTCTCCATCTAAGATAACATGCTGTGTTCTCCCTACCAAAAAGTCCTCAACACACTGATAAATTTGATTTGACACCCCATATGATCTCACTTTTGACAATAAGCATAGTTGTGGTACTGAGTCAAACACTTTTTGGAAATCAAGAAATACTGCATCTACCTGACTGCCTTGATCCAAAGCTTTCAGCATATCATATGAGAAAAGTTTCAGTTTAGGTTCACATGATTTACATTTTTGGAATCAATCCCAGTTGGCATGGTAGAGGTCATTCGGTTCAAGATGCTTCAATATGTAGTAGTAGTAGCAGTAGGCTTCTAAGGGACTCAAAGCTCCCGTGCTAATCTTACATGATTCCTCCAGATGCTTCTGTCTTGTGCTGTCTCTTGTCAGTTATTTATTCCCAATCTTTCGCATATGCAATCAGTTTCATTGTGCCAAGTACTCCTGGGTCTCCGCTTGGCCATTTGCCAGATGGCTTCTCCCTGAATATGTTGGGCTCAGAATATGTGCTAAGATTGCACAACAAATCGATGTCAAGGATATTGGATGGTAGTTTGGTTGATCACATCTACTACCCTCTTGTAGGCAGATGTTACCTGTGCTTTCTTCCAAATACTGGGCTTGGTTGTTTGTTTGAGGGATCTGTGAAAGATTATACGAGGGCGGTTCAGAAAGTAACCTCCGATCGGTCACAGTGCGGGTTGTGCAGTGAGTAGCAACGCCATCTGTGCGTTCACGCACTCAACAGGTCAGTCGGCATCAAGCCGTGGTCAAGTGAACGTCGTACCTGCGCTAGTTTAGTTTTTGTGGCAGTTTGAAATGTGTGCTGCAATAGAAAACCCCGCCAAATGTGAAGTGCGTGCTGTCATAAGGTTTTTTACAGCCAAAGGATATTCTGCAGCAGCTATTCATCGTGAGCTTTGTGCCGTGTACGGACCGAGAGTTATGAGTGAAGGAGTTGTCCGTGAATGGGTACGTTTATTTAAAAGTGGACGAGAAAACGTTCGTGATGAAGAGAGGAGTGGTAGACCATCATTGGTGACTGACGAACTCGTTCAGACAGTTGATGCAAAAGTTCGTGAAAATCGACGTTTCTCAATGTCGGAGTTGTCTACTGGTTTTCCACAGATTTCTAAGACTCTCTTGTACGAGATAGTGACAGCAAGATTGGGTTACCGTAAGTTCTGTGCACGATGGGTGCCCAAAATTCTTACCGACCACCACAAAACTCAAAGAATGGCCTCTGCATTAGACTTTCTGTCACATTATGAGGACGAAGGAGAACCATTGTTAAACAGAATCGTGACCGGTGACGAAACCTGGATTAAGTACGTGGACCCTGAGACAAAAGAACAATCAAAGATGTGGGCACATTCAAATTCGCCTACCAAACCGAGAAAAGCCTCGCAAGATTCTTCTGCCAGAAAACTGATGGCAACGGTGTTTTGGGATGCCAAAGGGGTGTTGTTGGTTGAATTCGTGGAACGTGGTACGACCATTAATCAAGACGTGTACTGTGAAACAATAAAAAAGTTACGACGGGCTATACAGAACAAACGCCGTGGTATGCTGACTTCCGGTATCGTTTTTTTGCACGATAACGCCCGTCCTCACTCTGCTCGCAGAACAACGGCCCTTCTTGAGTCCTTCAAGTGGGACGTTATCAACCATCCACCTTACAGCCCAGACCTGGCGCCAAGTGATTATCACCTCTTCATGCATTTGAAGAAATGGCTCGGGTCACAGCGGTTTGATGACGACGAAGAGCTCAAAGATGCTGTCACAGGCTGGCTCCAGGCACAAGCGGGTGATTTTTATGCAGAAGGAATTTCAAAGCTTGTGAAGAGATACAATAAGTGCCTCAATCGCTATGGAGACTATGTAGAAAAATAGTGCAAAGATGTAGTTGTAAGATGTATATATTAAAATATTTTTATTTAACTTGGTGTATTTTTTTAAATCAACTGGAGGTTACTTTCTGAACGGCCCTAGTAGTTAGAAGAGTGGCTAACTCAGCCACAAATTCAATGTATAATCCTATAGGGATTCCATTAGGAGCTTTGTTCAAATTTAACAATTTCAACTGCTCTCAACACCCCTGATACTAATACTTATTTCAGTCATCTTTTCAGTGGTACAAGGGTTGAATTGGTGCATTTCTCCTGGGTTTTCCTTTGTAAAGGAACATTTGAAAATGGAGTTGAGCATTTCACGTTTCGCTTTGGTAACTTCAATTTCAGTTCCTATCTCATTCACTAGGTCATTTGACAATATTCTGCTATGGTAGTCATTGAAAGCATCGCACATTTCTCTCTTGACAGCCAAATGTGTTTCATTCAGCATCTCTCTATCTATAGCCTTATGCTTTGATTTACACCTATTATGCAGTAATTTCTGTTTCTTGAGAAGTTTCTTTACAGGGACTAGGTACCATGGAGATTCCTTCCCATTATGAAGTGTTCTACTAGGCATGTATCAATCCAGAGAATGGTGAATTATTCTTTTAAACTTGAGCTACAATTCCTGTACATGCTCCTGTCCTGTGCTGAAAGTTTCAAGTTCCTCATACGCCCTAGTGCATCCCTATGGCACTCCCAACCCCAATCCCTTGCCACAAGGATCATATCCCTGTGGAAGATCCAGGTGCAAGACCTGTCGAATCCACTCACCCGTCCCGTTCTGTTCCAGACCTGTCACCGGCTTATCCGACCCCATCTGAAGTCAGGCCGCCTGTGAAAGCAGCCACATCATACACCAACTCTGCTGCAAACACTGCACAGATTTTTACATTGCTGTGAATACCGACAAGCTGTCCACCTTCATGAATGACCACCAAACAGTTGTGAACACCTGGTGGTACAATGTGCTGAATTGCAATGGCTGCTTCACAGTCCAGGACATGTGGATGCTTCCCTCCACCATCAGCTTCTCTGAGCTATGCAGATGAAAGTTATCCCTGTAACATATCTGAAACTCCTGTAATTGTTATAGTTACTTAGCTAGTTAGTTGGTTGGTTGGTTATTGTTCCATGGATCATTTTGCACAATAGATCAAAATGATGTGGAAGTAGTCATTTTACATTCTCATCATAAAATTAATTTGTACATACATTAACATTCTTAACATTTCTAATTTATTTATTTATTTTTTCTACAAAAAAAGATGTACAGATGTGTATTAGTTACTCCTACCCACTACATTTTACACATTACAGTAATAGAAATTAATCTGTGGAAAAGAAGCAGTTGTCAAGAAAAACTTTTTTAGTTTCTTTTCAAATTTTACTTTGCTGTATGTCAGACATTACATATTACTGAATATGTGATCAAAAATATTTGTTGAAGCATTGTGTACCTCTTTTTGTGCTAAAGGCAACCTTAATGTGGAGTAATGAATGTCATTTTTTTTTCTTCTTGGATTGTAATTGGGTACATCCTTTTTCCTTTTGAACTGTAGTGGATTATATACAACAAACTTCATGAGGGAATAAATATACTGTGAAGCAATAGTCAGAATGCCCATCTCCTTAAATAGCTGCCTGCCAGATGGTTGTGGGTGAGCACGACATATTACTCTTAAAGTGCATTTTTGTGCAATGAAGACTTTCTTTCTTAAAGATGAGTTACCCCAGAACATTATTCCATATGACATTTCTGAGTCAAAATATGAAAAACATGTCAACTTACTGATTTGCCTTTCCTCAAGATTTGCAATGATTCTAAGCACAAATGAGGCTGAACAAAGTTGTTTTAGGAGTTCCAAAATGTGTTTTTTTCTAGATTAAATTCTCATTAGTATTGACCCCAAAGTAGTTTGAAGTTTCCATCATATTTATTATTTACACACCACGTGTTACACTTATCACTTGTTTAGTGTCCATAGATGTGCAGAACTGAATATGTTATTTCTTTTTAAAATTGAGAGAGAGACCATTCGCAGAAAATCAGTCACTGATACTTTTAGGAACTTTGATTACCTTATCTTCTGTTTCGGTATGTATGCTTAGATTGATTATAATACTAGTGTCATCTACAAAAAGAACTAATTCTCCTTGTATATTGGATGGAAGACTGTTTACATGTACGAGGAACAGTAGTGGACCTAAGACTGAGCCTCGCGGAACCACGTTCACGATTTCTTCCCAATCAGAATTATGTCATCGGGCTATATTGTTTGGATTACTAAATACTACTTACTGCATCCCTTTGGTTAGATATGACTTACCCATTTGTCAGCTATACCGTCAGTCCCATAAAACATCAATTTATCTAGGAGAATACTGTGATATTAATCTCTGGTTACACACATTCCCGACAGCACCTATTCAGTTTTCTCTTCCTCCATCTTATAAGCCCCTCCCAGTTCACATCGCCATGCCACCTTCCATGTGCGCCACTCCGCACTGCCTCCGACAGACAACTGCGAGTCACATTCTGAGCTCATGTAGCCGCTACCCCTCCCTACCATGTTTCTAGCTGGCAAATGTGCCACTTCTCTTTGAGCCATGAGTCACGCACCCACAGTCCCCATCTCTGCTCCATACCTCCTGCCTCTACATCTACATCCACATGGCTAATCACATGTAAGTGCCTGGCAGAGTGCTGGTAGACCCACCTTCATAATAATTCTCTGTTATTCCACTCTCGCACAATGCGCAGAAAAAACAGACACTTATGTCTTCCTGTGTGAGTTCTGATTTCCCTTATTTTATTACGATGATCATTTCTGCTTAAGTAGGTCGGCATCAAGAAAATAATTTTGCATTTGGAGGAGAAAGTTGGTGATTGAAATTTCGTGAAAAGATCCTGCTGCAACAAGAAATGCTTTTCTTCTAATGATATCCACCCCAAATCCTGTGTCATTCAACTAAAACTGCTTCTATCGTGTCTCTCTTGACTTCGGGAAGGCGTTTCATACAGTTCCGCACTGTCACTTGATAAACGAAGTAAGAGCCTACGGAATATCAAACGAGCTGTGTGGCGGGATTGAAGAGTTTTTAGCAAACAGAACACAGAACGTTGTTCTCAATGGAGAGATGTCTACAGACGTTAAAGTAACCTCTGGCATACCACAGAGGAGTGTTATGGGACCATTGCTTTTCACAATATATATAAATGACCTGGTAGATAGTGTCAGAAGTTCCGTGCGGCTTTTCGCGGATGATGCTGTAGTATACAGAGAAGTTGCAGCATTAGAAAATTGCAGCGAAATGCAGGAAGATGTGCAGCAGATGGGCACCTGGTGCAGGGAGTGGCAACTGACCATTAACATAGACAAATGTAATGTATTGCGAATACATAGAAAGAAGGATCCTTTATTGTATGATTATATGATAGCGGAACAAGCACTGGTAGCAGTTACTTCTGTAAAATATCTGGCAGTATGCATAGGGAACGATTTGAAGTGGAATGATCATATAAAATTAATTGTCGGTAAGGTGGGTGCCAGGTTGAGATTCATTGGGAGAGTCCTTAGAAAATGTAGTCTATCAACAAAGGAGGTGTCTTACAAAACACTCGTTCTGCCTATACTTGAGTATTGCTCATCAGTGTGGGATCTGTACCAGGTCGGGCTGACAGAGGAGATAGAGAAGATCCATAGAAGAGCGGCACGTTTCATCACAGGGTTATTTGGTAAGCGTGATAGCGTTACCGAGATGTTTAGCAAACTTGAGTGGCAGACTCTTCAAGAGAGGCGCTCTGCATCACGGTGTAGCTTGCTGTCCAGGTTTCGAGAGAGTGCGTTTCTGGATGAGGTATTGAATATATTGCTTCCCCCTACTTATACCTCTCGAGGAGATCACGAATGTAAAATTAGAGAGATTCGAGCGTGCATGGAGGCTTTCCGGCAGTCGTTCTCCCGCAAACCATACGCGACTGGAACAGGAAAGGGAGATAATGACAGTGGCATATAAAGCGCCCTCTGCCACACACCGTTGGGTGGCTTGTGGAGTATAAATGTAGATCATGACCTCTCACTTCCTCCACCAATCCTATACTGCACAATCCCCACCAGAATCTCTTCCACCTGTCAAAATGCTGCAGTGGCACTCGTGGATATTAACCTGCGGTCGCTCGTGTATATTGTCACGTGATAACTCCCATGTTAGATTTTTTCTAACAATGAGATCTTGCACCTTTTTTATTTCTTTATGCCAGACAGAGACACATTTATACAAATAAATCATATATTTATTATTACCAAAGCATTATAAATTAGTATAAACATGGTATGGAACATGTAATTTGCTAAGATT
This sequence comes from Schistocerca cancellata, assembly GCF_023864275.1. Classification (NCBI taxonomy): domain Eukaryota; kingdom Metazoa; phylum Arthropoda; class Insecta; order Orthoptera; family Acrididae; genus Schistocerca; species Schistocerca cancellata. The sequence goes on from NC_064636.1 coordinate 84,081,362, forward strand.
AAAAATATTTCAACATGCAAAGATTTCACAAGCTTTTTTGATCACAATTACTACACCTGTGTGAACAGCAGTTCATAATATATATACCCAATGATGAATTAAGGTTAACCATACTCCTTTCTACTCGTCAGATTCAGATATGGCTTCTTGTGACATACACTCCTGGCAAATAACACTTGATGGTGTATGTTCTTTACAGATAGGGCTGGAACAATGATGGCAGCGATGCTGTGTGAATCTCTTTTTTCCATTTAGGGCAATAGTGACATCTTGTTTTTTCTCTTGATTGATTTTCTTCTTTAGCTGTCAGTAGTTTGCAAATGTCTAAAACACCTTTTATTTTCTCCTTCAAGCAAAATGATATCCTTGGAATCCACATACATTTAATTGTGTGGGCTTTTGTAAGCATCATACTCAATTCTGTGATGAATCTTCTCCGTGGAATTAAGTCATTTGTGTTTACTTTATATATCATTTGAGCATTTATTGCTCCAATGTTCAACAAGCTGAAAAATGGTGTAAGAGGCCAGCGGTTGCTTATTCTTGAAACAGAATATTCTGATATCAAACAGTCAACAACATCTATACCTCCTTTTGCAAGATTGTAAAACGTAATGACTTCGGATTTGTTCACTTCACCATTGTCAGCATCTATAGCATTGTCACTGTGCACAGTGGATAACATTAGCACATTCTTTTTCTGTTTCTTTTTTGAGACGTATGAGCAAATCAAGCAGTTGTTGCTTGGTTTTTCTCCAAATGTGAATATGCTGCTGTTTAGTTGCCTACACTTTACGTACTTAAGTTCTGGTGCAATTTCTCTTTTATTCTTCCATAGATAACCTACTACTGTGAGTCAATGATTGGAGTACATTTTATTAGCCAATGGTATAGATGTAAAATAATTGTCCATCAGCACATTTCTGCCTGTTTTGTCAATTGGTCGAATCACTCATAAGACTACATTTTCCGCATCACTGAGTACTTGATATGGCCTGGTAGGCTGTTTGCCTGTATATACTTCCATATTTAGCATATAAAACATTCCGGCATCACAGAGCACATACCTTGATGCCATATTTTGCAGGCTTGTTTGCTATATACTGCCTGAATTTGCAATGTCCACAGAATGTTTCTAACATCTCATCTATCGTTGTCACTGCATCAGCACTATAGCTCTTCTTGAAAATACCCACAAATTCATCAAATATTTCTCTAATAGGTGCCAGATTATCTGTTTCGTCTCTCTGAGTTCTTGTAGATTTGTCCTCAAAACATATAGCTTGGAGAAGTGTGTGGAACCTTAGTTTGCTCATTGATGCAATAAAGAAATCTGGTGCAGTCCCATCAGTGGCCCATAGCTCATCAGTATTGAGACGCTGTGCCTCTTTCACTCCTCTGAGATATAATACACCAAAGAAAGCACATAACTCTTCAAAATCTGTCCATGGGCAGTCTCAAGCACTCCGCAAATAAGATGCTGCCATTCTGTCAAGTTCTTGGTTTTGTATTCCACAATGCGATCAATTACACTACCTGGAAAAAAATCATTTCCAGCATTCCAAAATTGTTTTCGAAATTTTTGCAGCACCCTTCACACCTGGAAACTGTGTTACAATATTCTGACAGGCTGTTTTTGCTGGAGGAGCATGTTGCTTCAACCATTCTGTTACTCCATCTTTACCGAGAAAGGTTTCACAATCTGTATATTGAGAAACAGCTATAGCAGAATTACCCAATTCGTTGTCTGGCTGATCTATTGCGGTATTGATCTCATCCTGCTCAGAGGGTGCGTCAGTATCTGATGAATCTGATGACAGACCCTCTATGTAAACATCCTCGTCTAATGGTTCATCTAGCCACATCAATATCTGTTCCTCTGACATGACTTATTCCCTGAAAAGTTTTATATATTCTCATATCCGACAGAGAATGTCACGTATTCTGTATAAACAATTGCTTCATTCAATTAATCTTATTATAAAAGACATAACATATGCCGAACACTTTCAGGAGAAAACAAATGAACACAGCCACATGTTACAAGTACAAGAAACAGACTAAAAGTGAGGCAAGGCAGTATTCCACGAAAGGAGAAGTAATTGTTATGTAAAGACTCCTGTATTAGAAAAAATCTAACACTGTGCACCATTTCAAATAATGGCACAACTAGCAAGCTTTTGTTGAAATTTGATTGTCAAGTCACAGACTAATTGTAGCACAGGATATGAAAGGAAGCATTTCTAGATCATCAGTTCATTAGCTTTGAAATGTGCTGGAATATTTAACTAAAATCATAAATGTTAGATTTTTTTCCAACAACTTGAGTGATCACGGGTTAAAATACCCGGCATGGATCATGAGGTGTATGCACAGTAACAAGGCATGCCACTGATGTTATAATGAACCCAACCAGCACTCTGTAGCCTGCAATTGGCATAACAAATTGTGCTGTAATTGGGTTTATTACCCAGAACAAGGTTATTTATGGCTGTGTGAATTTTTATTGGAGACTGCCAATTGATTGCAGAGTTACGCTGTAATTATCGGGGTTTTGAGTGATATTTTAAAGTAAGTTTTTAAGTGTAAAATAATGGTTTGCTGTGTGATTGCCAGTTGTACTAACCACATTAGATAACTAAGTAAGTTAGGAATTGTGTTTCATACATTTACTAAAAGCAATGAGACGGAATGAAAATGGATAAATGATTGTAAACATGTAGATTCGTTTTCAGTTTAAAATGCTCTTGTCTGCTCAATACATTTGACTGACTCGCATTATGAAAAAGATGTCGAAAATGAACCCTTCAATATTCCTTCGGAACACAAGATGTAAACTGATATTCTAGCTCCAAATCTATCAACCCCCAGTGCTGATTTAGGGCATAGTAATGAGCCTAATAATGTGAGAAATATTTGAGCACAAATATAAAGCTATCATTATGAAGTAGAAGGCATTTTACAGGCAAATACAGTATATTACCATCTGGTGAAGAAATTACTACTAAATAAAACATTAACTGTGTAAACAATCCCTGCTGTGAATGCCACAATGCATTTGCACAACAATTAAAAATTACGGGAATGGAAATAAAATACCTTAGGCAAAAGAATGCAAATTTACAGGATTGTCTCTCTTGGTGTAGTATTGAGCTACTGAAATTAAAACATGTTCGAAAAGTGATTCAGAGCTCATTTTCTGTCAACAACAAGTGGTTATGAAATGACAGTGTACTAACTGGTCACCTGAAAACATTGCGAAGGCTGTAACTTCACGTTGTCAGTACCGCACTTATGCTTATTGTAAAAAATACAATCATATGGGGTATCAAGTGAAATTTGTGACTGGATTGAGGACATTTTGGTAGGGAGGACACAGTATGTTGACTTGGTTAGGGAATCATTGTCAGATGTTGGAGTAACTTCAGGTGTGCCCCACTGAGGTGTATTTCACTGTTCGTGTTGTATATTAGTGACTTTGCAGACAAACCCTTTTTTTTTTTTTTTTTTTTTTTTTTTTTTATTCCCCGAGTTGAGCCTCTAGTGGTTAGCACACTGGACTCGCATTTGGGAGGACGACGGTTCAATCCCGCGTCCGGCCATCCTGATTTAGGTTTTCTGTGATTTCCCTAGATCACTCCAGGCAAATGCCGGGATGGTTCCTTTGAAAGGGTACGGCCGACTTCCTTCCCCATTCTTCCCTAATCCGAGCTTGTGCTCCGTCTCTAATGACCTCGTTGTCGACGGGACGTTAAACACCAATATCCTCCTCCTCCTCCTCCTCCTCCTTGAGCCTCTATGGACTGTGTGGTAATGACCAATTTCATTTTAGTGCCTAGGTCTTGTTCTTGTTCCAGCTTGACTTCCTGCCAGTATCTTTTGAGCCCATCAAGAAGTGCCTGTTTATGCTATTCGGACAAAGGTCCTCTCTGTCTTTCAGATGTTGATGCCATTTTAAAGCCTTGGTAGTTGTTCGCCAATCTTCTAAATTTGTTCCTGTCAGGAATTTCTCTCTCTCAGATACCAGTCTGCCTAAGAACTGTTTCAAATTCTTCGAACCATCTCAGCCTTGTTTTTTTTTTAGATTAGATGAAACTCCATATTATTTTTGTTAGTCGGTCACCGTCCATCCTCATGAGATGACTGTAAAATAACAATCGTCTCTTCTTAATGGATGGTGTGATAAGTTCCATCTTGCTGTACAAGTCCTCATTTGCTCTCATTCGCCATTGTCCATCAACCCATCTATTACCTAGTATTTTCCTTAATATCCTACACTCTTGCTTAAACCAGCTGCTCAGCTTGACCTTATCTATTCATTGTCAAACTTTCAGACACATATTTTACAACTGTATTATAATGTCACAACATGGCCCGTATACTCAAAGACTTTTTGTTATAGGTATTCTTTGTCAGTTGGTATGACTGGTGCAACTTCTTCATTCTGACATTAATTGCTTCTTCTTGTGGACAATATTAATAGTAACATAAGACTTTTTGCAGATGATGCAGATATCTATAATGAAGTACTGCCTGAAAGAAGCTCATAAATATTCAGTCAGATCTTGATAAGATTTTAAAATGGTGCAAAGATTGGCATCTCACTTTATATGTTCAAAAATGTAAAATTGTGCAACTCACAAAATGAAAAAATGTAGTATCCTATGACTAATATCAATGAGTCACTATTGGAATCAGCCAACTCATACAAATAACTGGGTGCAACAATTTGTAGGGTTAGTCTAGGCTCAGTCTGGTGTAAAGCAGGTGGTAGACTTTGGTTTATTGGTAGAACACTATGGAAGTGCAATTGGTCTACAAAGATTGCTTACAAATCACTTGTGCAAAGGGTTCTAGAATATTGCTCAAGTGTATGGAACTCATACCAAATAGGACCAACAGGGGATATTGAATGTATATAGAGATAAGGGCAGCACAAATGGTCACTGGTTTGTTTGAGCCATGGGCATGTGTTACAGTTATACTGAAGAAGCTAAACTTGCAAACTCCTGAAGATAGACGTAAACTATCCCTAGAAAGTCTGCTAACAATGTTTCAATAACTGGCTTTAAATGATGACTCTAGGAATATACTACAACCCCCTACGTATTGCTCACCTAGGGGTGAGGAGGGTAAGTTTAGAATAATTACAGCATTCACAGAGACATACAACCAATTATTCTTTCCACACTCTATACATGTGTGGAATGGGAAGAAACCCTAATAACTGGTACAGTAGGATGTACCCTCTGCCATGCACTTCATGGTGGTTTGCAGAGAATGGATGTAGATGAAGATGTGGAAGTCTTCTTTCTTTTTTGTGTGAATATCAATAACTTGACATGTCTGTATTTCGGTGAGTAGTCTCCTTTAATCCAAAAGCATTTAGAGCTATCCTAGTGCTCTCTAAAGAAAACAACCAAACTATGCCATAGCTCTGTATAAGGACATGCTGAAAATTAATGCCTCCATTTTTTTTTATTCTGTTCTCCATATCAAGTTGAGATACACTATGTAATCAACAGTATCCAGACACCTGGCTGAAAATGACTTACAAGTTCATGGTGCCCTCCATAAGTAATGCTGGAATTCAATATGGTGTTGGCGCACCCTTAGCCTTGCAGGCATATGTCCAGTCAAGTGCTGGAAGGGTTCTTAGGGAATGGCAGCCCATTCTTCACGGAGTGCCGCACTGAGGAGAGGTATCGATGTCTACATCTACATCTACATTCATACCCCGCAAGCCAACTGACGGTGTGTGGCGGAGGGTACCTTGAGTACCTCTATCTGTTCTCCCTTCTATTCCTGTCTCGTATTGTTCATGTAAAGAAGGATTGTCGGTATGCCTCTGTGTGGGCTCTAATATCTCTGATTTTATCCTCACAGTTTCTTCACAAGATATACGTAGGAGGGAGCAATATACTGCTTGCCTCCTCGGTGAAGGTATGTTCTCGAAACTTCAACAAAAGCCCGTACTGAGCTACTGAGCGTCTCTCCTGCAGAGTCTTCCACTGGAGTTTATCTATCATCTCCGTAACGCTTTTGCGATTACTAAATGATCCTGTAACGAAGCGCGCTGCTCTCCGTTGGATCTTCTCTATCTCTTCTATCAACCCTATCTGGTACAGATCCCACAGTGCTCAGCAGTATTCAAGCAATGGGCGAACAAGCGTACTGTAACCTACTTCCTTTGATTTCGGATTGCATTTCCTTAGGATTCTTCCAATGAATCTCAGTCTGCCATCAGCTTTACCGATGATCAACTTTATATGATCATTCCATTTTAAATCACTCCTAATGCATACTCCCAGCTAATTTATGGAATTAACTGCTTCCAGTTGCTGACCTGCTATATTGTAGCTAAATGATAAGGGATCTTTCTTTCTATGTATTCACAGCACATTACACTTGTCTACATTGAGATTCCATTGCCATTCCCTGCACCATGCGTCATTTCACTGCAGATCCTCCTGCATTTCAGTACAATTTTCCATTGTTACAACCTCTCGATATACCACAGCATCATCCGTAAAAAGCCTCAGTGAACTTCCGATGTCATCCACAAGGTCATTTATATACAGTATATTGTGAATAGCAACGGTCCTATGACACTCCACTGCGGCACACCTTAAATCACTCTTACAGACTTCTCTCCATTGAGAATGACATGCTGCGTTCTGTTATCTAGGAACTCTTCAATCCAATCACACAATTGGTCTGATAGTCCAAATGCTCTTACTTTGTTCATTCGATGAGGCCTGCCACGAAGTCGGCGTTACAAAACATCCCAAAGGTGTTCTATAGGATTCAGGTCAGGACTCTGAGCATTATGAACAGTTGCTCAATCATGCTGAAAGATGCAATCGCCATCCCTGAATTGCTCTTCAACAGTGGGAAGCAAGAAGGTGCTTAAAACATCAATGTAGGCCTGTGGTGTGATAGTGCCACGCAAAACAACAAGGGGTGCAAGCCACTTCCATGAGAAGCACAACCACACCATAACGACACTGCCTCGGAGTTTTACTGTTGGCACTACATACGCTGGCAGATGATGTTCACTGGGCATTCGCCATACCCACACCCTGCTATCGGATCACCACATTGTGTACCATGATTCATCATTCCACACAATGTTTTTCCACTGTTCAATCATCCAGTGTTTACGCTCCTTACACCAAGCAAGGCATCGTTTGGCATTTACCCATATGATGTGTGGCTTATGAGTAGCCACTCGAACAAGAAATCCAAGTTTTCTCACCTCCTGCCTAACTGTCGTAGTACTTGCAGTGGATCCTGATGCAGTTTGGCATTCCTGTGTGACAGTCTGGATAGATGTCTGCCTATTACACAATACGACCCTCTTCAACTGTCAGCGGTCTCTGTCAGTCAACAGACGAGGTCGGCCTGTACGGTTTAGCACTGTACGTGTCCCTTTATGTTTCCACTTCACTATGACATTGGAAACAGTGGACCTATGGATGTTTAGGAGTGTGGAAATCTCACATACAGACGTATGACACAAGTGACACCCAATCACCTGACCACGTTTGAAGTCCACGAATTCCGCAGGACACTCCACTCTGCTCTCTCACAATGTCAAATCACTACTGAGGTCGCTGATATGGAGTACCTGGCAGTAGGTGGCAGCACAATGCATCTAATATGAAAGACATATGTTTTTGGGGGTGTCCAGATACTTCTGATCACATAGTGTATTATATGTGATGCATATTAGTTGGTCGACTTTTGCACTTCGCTGATGTAAGTTGGACACACTGCCACTAGAGGCCTCTGAATTGTAGCATGTAACATGGCAGTGTGCATTGTGCCTATCTCAGCGCATCAGAAATAGTGTGCCGCAATTGAGTTTTCTAACAGCAGAAGAGTTCGTCCACAAGTAGAGCGCCCTCTCCTTCACCACAACAATGCCAGACCATATATGAATGCTGCAACATCTGCAATAATCCGACAGCTTGGGTTCACCATCACTGATCTTCCTCCATACTCTCATGACTTGGCCATACCTGATTTTTATCTGATTCCAAAACGTAAAGAACACCGCTGAATTTCGAGGACTTCATTTTGATAGTGATGAAGCAATCCAAGCAGTTGTGAGGTTGTGGCTTCAAAGGCTTGTCAAAGGCCTTTGATACAGTTGACCACAAAATCTTACTTCATAAATTAGGGCAAATAAAAATAAGAGGTGTGACAAAGAAGTGGTTCAAATCATACTTGGAAAACAGAGTTCAACGAGTTGAGATATCACAAGTTTCAAACAATTCCCTTGTAAAACACCTGTCTGACCCAGAACATGTGAATCTAGACATCCCACAGGGAAGTGTATTAGGCCCGATATTGTTTCTTATATACGTCAACCACTTCCCACAAAGTATCAGACATGGAGAAAAAATACTTTTTGCTGATCGCAGCAACATAGTAATAACAGGTGAAAATCCAACACAACTGTCAGAAAGAGCAATGATGACCACAACTAGTCATTAAAAAATAAAGTAACCCTAAATGTAAAGAAAACTAACTATATTAACTTCCAATTGAACAAAAAACACAATGCTACTAGAATAAAAGTTAATAATAATGAATTAGAATGTGTATCAAGTACCAAATTCTTAGGGATGAATGTAGACAGCCAACTGAAATGGACGAACCATGTCAACATTTTAGGAAAGAAATTATCCACAGCATGCTATGCTCTTACAATCCTTGCACCGGTATGCAATAACACCTGTCTTAAAATAACATATTACGGATATCTACACTCAGTCCTCAACTATGGGATCGTGTTTTGGGGAACAAGTGCCAGTAACATAAAAACTGTGTGCAAAGTACAAAAAAAAAAACCATAAGGATAATAACAAACAGCAACAACAGGGCCCACTGTCTAGAATTATTTAGAAAGCTAGGCATTCTGTTTCTTGTGAGTATATCTTTCAGAACATAAGGTTCATTAAGAAAAATCTCAACATGTATAACACAAATAGCCTAATACATGACCATGAAACAAGATCTTGTCACCACCTCCATCTAGATAGAAAGGACAAGGCAAAGACGCAAAAAAGTATATTTTATAATGGAATAAAACTGTATAACAAATTACCACAGGAAATTAAAGAAATAAATGAGCCCCTCACTTTCTGACAAAAGCTTAAAACCTTCTTAGTAAGTAAAAGTTGTTATACTGTAAAAGAATATTTAACATAGATGTAGATTATTAGCAACATATGACATAATCACCAAAATATGAGGTAATTATAAATGTGTGTATGACTAGTTATAAAAACTACACAAAATACGAAAAATCTGTTTCATTGTAAAGGTAAATGTGTGCTCATGAATTACAAACTGACGACATCCATACAATATATATTGTTCCACAGATGAATAAATAAATAAAAAAAAATTAAAAAAAAGCAGAGTCAAACATTCTACAGTGATTGTATCAATAAACTTGTCTCTCATTGAGAGAAATCTCTTCATCGCCACAGTTTCTATGTTGAGAAGTATGTAGCCATGAAGGATAAAGATGCAGAATGTTAACAACTCTAAGAGTTTTGCATAAAAAATTCAGAGGCATTACTTTTCAGTATGCTTTCATGTAATAATAATTATTGTTATATTTATTTCATAATAATTTCATGATGTGATGTTACACCTTGGGGAAACAATTGGTAGTACACCACACCATCACTGTAGCACCAGATGCATAACATTATCTTTTGTTGATGTACGCGGATCTTTATATGGGGGATGTATGCAGATCTTTATATGGAGAGTTGCTGCTTTATTTGGGCTGAGTCATTCCTTTTTTCCTTATGTTAGCATAAAGACACTTTTTATTGTCAGCAGTAATGATACAGGATAGGAATGGTCAGAGTTGTTTACTAGCCAATTGATGAGATGTGCATATGGGCACCCACTGATTTTGTCATTTTGGCTTAGAACATGCAGTATAAAAAAATGTATCCACTGTTTAGAAGTCCATAACTGGCAAACTAATTGACAGAGTTGTATCATCTTTGGTAGTGTAATAGTTTGTAGTTCCAGCAATCGCCACACAAGCGTTGTACTGCATTGTTTTGTTTTGTCAGATGGCAGTCGCCAGATAGTCAGTGTTTTGTTCTTAGTCGCACCTAGTTACTCGAGTAAACATGGCTGGTGCAAGGCTTACATTCAATGAAAGGAAGTCAGTTTTGAAGTGGTATTTTAAGTACGAAAACATTAATGAGGTTTAACAGCAATGGCGAAATGAGTATCAAACAGAGCCACTGACAAATTTAACAATTCGTCACATTTGAGACAAATTTGAAGCCAAAGGCTGTGTTAAAGATGTACACAAACAACAATCTGGACGACCTGTAACAGTAACAAGTTCAGTTAACTCCCGTCGTGTGTTACAACAATTCACTCGCTCACCACAGAAGTCTGTGAGACAGTGTGCCCGTGAAACTGGAGTGAGTCATTCAAGTGTTCGGCGAATTTTTAAGACAGCAAAGTGGAAGTGCTACATCCCACAATTGCTACATGCAATGAATAAGGAAAACCCAGATCATAGAATGAAGTACTGCTAGTGGTTTACTAACATGGTGCACAATGATGAAGAGATTGCAGAGATGATTGTGTGGTCTGATGAGGCACAGTTCAAACTCAATGGTACAGTAAATCGCCACAATTGCATCTACTGGGCCACTGAAAATCCGAACTTCCTTGTAGACAAAGCCGTGAATTTGCCAGGAGTAAAATGTGTGGTGTGGGTTGTCTTACCAGGGCTTGATTGGGCCATTCTTGTTTGACGGCACAGTTACTGGTGAGGTGGACCTTCAGAAGCTTCAGACGTCCATTTTACCTGCCATCCGAGACTTGTATGGCGACAGAAGAGTTTACTTTCAACAAGATGGTGCCCCAGCCCACTACCAAAATTGTCTTAGGGAGTATCTCAATGAAAATTTACCAGGAAGATGGATAGGCCATAGAGGTGCCGTGGAGTATCCATCACGTTCCCCAGACCTAACTCCTCTGGACTTTCACCTGTGGGGAACACTAAAGGACGTAATTTATCAACAAAAGTGACGCACATTGCATGAACTTCGAGAATCCATCGTACATTCGTGTGCAAATATCCAACTGTACATGTTGCAGTCAGTAGTTTGTGCTGCAGTTTGGCGGCATCGTTTGTGTGTGGATGTTAATGGTGACCATTTCGAACATCTACAGTGATATCTTTAAGTTGCACCTTAAGCTACACTTTCACCAAAAATGAGACAACTCTGTCAATTAGTTTGCAAGTTATGGACTTTTAAACAGTGGATGAATTTTTTGGACCCCTTTGTATATACACCCGGTTCCTTAAATCTTCCCCATTGCATGCAAATGTCTAACTATGTTGTGGAGCAATCACAGTTCATCACATTTGCCGGTTCTAGAGTACACTGACAGGGATAATTGTGGATTAATGTGTTGTAATGATTTTCTTCTAATCCTGAAGGTCTTCATGAACATGGAGAGTCACTAATGTCAAAACAATCCCCCTTGAAGTGAGAAAACCATTTTCTTGCTATGCTCTGGCAAATGGCACTATCTCTACGCACGTTGCAAATGTTTCTGGCTGCCTTGCTGCTGCTGTCACCACTCAATTGAATTCAAAACAGAAGAATACTTCGGAAATGTTGTGATGTCTCTACTTGGCACCCAACTTTCTAGCGCACACAGCTCCACTCACTATCTCCAAATTGTAAAATGACAAATTGTAAATTCAAATAGCAGCAGTGAACTAAAAACAAAAATCGTTAAATAAATCCATACAACTGGAATACCAACATGCAAAATAAAAATACAGGGTGATTCAAAAAGAATACCACAACTTTAAAAATGTGTATTTAATGAAAGAAACATAATATAACCTTCTGTTATACATAACTACAAAGAGTATTTAAAAAAGTTTTTTTCACTCAAAAACAAGTTGAGAAATGTTCAATATGGCCCCCTCCAGACACTCGAGCAATATCAACCCGATACTCCAACTCGTTCCACACTCTCTGTAGCATATCAGGCGTAACAGTTTGGATAGCTGCTGTTATTTCTCGTTTCAAATCATCAATGGTGGCTGGGAGAGGTGGCCGAAACACCTATCCTTAACATACCCCCATAAGAAAAAATCGCAGGGGGTAAGATCAGGGCTTCTTGGAGGCCAGTGATGAAGTGCTCTGTCACGGGCTGCCTGGCGGCCGATCCATCGCCTCGGGTAGTTGACGTTCAGGTAGTTACGGACAGATAAGTGCCAATGCGGTGGCGCTCCATCCTGCTGAAATATGAATTGTTGTGCTTCTTGTTCGAGCTGAGGGAACAGCCAATTCTCTACCATCTCCAGATACTGTAGTCCAGTTACAGTAGCACCTTCGAAGAAAAAGGGACCAAAAACTTTATTGGCTGAAATGGCACAGAAAACGTTCACCTTAGGCGAGTCACGTTCATACTGAGTTGTTTCCCGCAGATTCTCGTCGATTCACTTCTACCGTACTCAATAACACAAAAAGCTTTCTGTTGAGCGGTCGCCATCTTAGCATCAACTGACGCTGACGCCTAGTCAACAGCGCCTCAAGCAAACAAATGTACAACTAAATGAAACTTTATAGCTCCCTTAATTCGCTGACAGATAGTGCTTAGCTCTGCCTTTTGTCGTTGCAGAGTTTTAAATTCCTAAAGTTGTGGTATTCTTTTTGAATCACCCTGTACTATGAACTTATGCACAAATCTAATATTATGGGGAAACTTGTGCTGTGTCCAGTCAAAAATGTACAATATTTTTTGTCACCTGCACTTATTGATCTGGAAATGCGTTTCGTATCCAAGGAAATGTGAAAAAATGCTTGGAAAGGTTTTCTTATATGTGTGTCATACTTGTGTTCTAGATGCCATAAATTGTAGATGCAGCGTAACTGTGTTCAAGTATTGCTGTGGTGTGCTACAGACTATCACAGAGAAGTCCAGAGAAATAACAGCCTACTGCTAAGACTGCAGCTGATGGCCATCATCAATAATATTAAAATTAAGACACAACAGAATTACAGACATTGGCTGGGAGCAGGCAACAATTTACGGCAAAAGTTGAAAATTTGGGGCAGACAGAGATTTGACCCCAGGTCTCCTGCTTACTAGGCAGATGCCCTGACCACTTAGTCATCTGGAAACAGTAGTCCATCGGACCCAAAATCTCAACTTACCCACAGACGACTGATGTGCCCTTTGCGCATTATCCTCATTACTCGAGGCATTTCGCCTGTTCTTTTTGGCACGTCAGAAGGAACAGACACCACATATTTATGTAATGCTAAAACTGTTAAAGGGAATAGTGGTGCTGTACGTTTGACTGAATAATGGTTTCAATCAGTTTTGACATGGTCCAGATAGGCAGTACCATTTCAGACGAATCAGTTGTAGAATTTTGGAACACGTATTATGTTCGAGCATAATGACTTTTCTGGAGACTAGAAATCTACTCTGTAGGAATCAGCATGGGTTTCGAAAAAGACGATCGTGTGAAACCCAGCTCGCGCTGTTCGTCCACGAGACTCAGAGGGCCATAGACACAGGTTCACAGGTAGATGCCGTGTTTCTTGACTTCCGCAAGGCGTTCGATACAGTTCCCCACAGTCGTTTAATGAACAAAGTAAGAGCATATGGACTATCAGACCAATTGTGTGATTGGATTGAAGAGTTGCTAGATAACAGAACGCAGCATTTCATTCTCAGTGGAGAGAAGTCTTCCGAAGTGAGAGCGATTTCAGGTGTGCCGCAGGGGAGTGTTGTAGGATCGTTACTATTCACAATATACATAAATGACCTTATGGATGACATCAGAAGTTCACTGAGGCTTTTTGCGGATGGTGCTCTGGTATATCGAGAGGTTGTAACAATGGAAAATTGTACTGAAATGCAGGAGGATCTGCAGCGAAATGACGCATGGTGCAGGGAATGGCAATTGAATCTCAATGTAGACACGTGTAATGTGCTGCGAATACATAAAAAGAAAGATCCCTTATCATTTAGCTACAATATAGCAGGTCAGCAACTGGAAGCAGTTAATTCCATAAATTATCTGGGAGTACACATTAGGACTGATTTAAAATGGAATGATCATATAAAGTTACTCATCAGTAAAGCAGATGCCAGACTGAGATTCATTGGAAGCATCCTAAGGAAATGCAATCCAAAAACAAAGGAAGTAGGTTACAGTACTCTTGTTCACCCATTGCTCAAATACTGCTCAGCAGTATGGGATCCATACCAGATAGGGTTGATGGAAGAGATAGAGAAGATCCAATGGAGAGCAGCACGCTTTGTTACAGGATCATTTAGTAATCGCGAAAACATTACGGAGATGATAGATAAACTCCAGTGGAAGACTCTGCAGGAGGGATGCTCGGTAGCTCGGTATGGGCTTTTGTTGAAGTTTCGAGAACATGCCTTCACCGAGGAGTCAAGCAGTATATTGCTCCCTACTACGTATATCTTGCAAAGAGACCGTGAGGATAAAATCAGAGAGATTAGAGCCCACACAGAGGCATACCGACAATCCTTCTTTCCACAAACAATACGAGACTGGAATAGAAGGGAGAACCGATAGAGGTACTCAAGGTACTCTCCGCCACACACTGTCAGGTGGCTTGCGGAGTATGGATGTAGATGTAGATGTAGATGTTTGAGTTTTGAAGGGAGATAGTCTCAGTAAGCATTGTTGTCACAAGTGGGCTGCTGAGTGCAGTAAGTCACAATAGAAAGAGGCTACTGATGATATTTATCATTTCACATGTCGTTCCAAGATTAATTTTTGCAGGAATTTTCATGGTCAATTAGGATTTGCCTAATTATTTGTGTATTAAAGGGAGATCTTCTGCAATCAGTTAATGTTTAATGGGTCTCAGTAACTATTCATTGTTATAATAGTATGTATGTTTATGGGCTGTAAGGAATAAGAGTTAATGATAGCGATTCTGATTTGCTGAGTTGTGATAGCAGACTGGCATCTGTATACTTCTGTGGAGTATTGCTGGAGCTTCTGGTAGTTGTTGCTATTTTGTAGTTGTGTATTAGATCATGGTCAGACAGAGATTCCAAAATCAGATACTGGATTGTAAGGTGTACCCAGGAGCAGATATAGACTCAGATCACAATATAGTAGTGATGAAGAGTAGGCTGAAGTTCAAGACATTAGTCAGGAAGAATCAATATGCAAAGAAGTGGGATACGGAAGTACCAAGGAATGACGAGACATGTTTGAAGTTTTCTAAGGCTATAGATACAGCAATAAGGAATAGCGCAGTAGGCAGTACAGTTCAAGAGGAATGGACATCTCTAAAAAGGGCCATCACAGAAGTTGGGAAGGAAAACATAGGTACAAAGAAGGTAGCTGCGAAGAAACCATGGGTAACAGAAGAAATATTTCAGTTGATTGATGAAAGGAGGAAGTACAAACATGGTCCCGGAAAATCAGGAATACAGAAATACAAGTCGCTGAGGAATGAAATAAATAGGAAGTGCAGGGAAGCTAAGATAAAATGGCTGCAGGAAAAATGTGAAGACATCGAAAAAGATATGATTGTCGGAAGGACAGACTCAGCATACAGGAAAGTCAAAACAACCTTTGGTGACATTAAAAGCAACGGTGGTAACATTAAGAGTGCAATGGGAATTCCACTGTTAAATGCAGAGGAGAGAGCAGATAGGTGGAAAGAATACATTGAAAGCCTCTATGAGGGTGAAGATTTGTCTGATGTGATAGAAGAAGAAACAGGAGTCAATTTAGAATAGGTTGGGGATCCAGTATTAGAATCGGAATTTAAAAGAGCTTTGGAGGACTTACGGTCAAATAAGGCAGAAGGGATAGATAACATTCCATCAGAATTTCTAAAATCATTGGGGGAAGTGGCAACAAAACAACTATTCACGTTGGTGTGTAGAATGTATGGTGATATACCATCTGACTTTCGGAAAAGCATCATCCACACAATTCCGAAGACGGCAAGAGCTGACAAGTGCAAAAATTATCGCACAATCAGCTTAACAGCTCATGCATAGAAGCTGCTTACAAGAATAATATACAGAAGAATGGAAAAGAAAATTGAGAATGTGCTAGGTGACGATCAGTTTGGCTTTAGGAAAAGTAAAGGGACAAGAGAAGCAATTCTGACGTTACGGCTAATAATGGAAGCAAGGCTAAAGAAAAATCAAGACACTTTCATAGGATTTGTCGACCTGGAAAAAGCGTTCGACAATATAAAATGGTGCAAGCTGTTCGAGAGTCTGAAAAAGTAGGGATAAGCTATAGGGAGAGACAGGTCATATACAATATGTACAACAACCAAGAGGGAATAATAAGAGTGGACAATCAAGAACGAAGTGCTCGTATTAAGAAGGGTGTAAGACAAGGCTGTAGCCTTCGCCCCTACTCTTCAATGTGTACATCGAGGAAGCAATGATGGAAATAAAAGAAAGGTTCAGGAGTGGAATTAAAATACAAGGTGAAAGGATATCAATGATACGATTCGCTGATGACATTGCTATCCTGAGTGAAAGTGAAGAAGAATTAAATGATCTGCTGAATGGAATGAACAGTCTAATGAGTACATACACTCCTGGAAATTGAAATAAGAACACCGTGAATTCATTGTCCCAGGAAGGGGAAACTTTATTGAAACATTCCTGGGGTCAGATACATCACATGATCACACTGACAGAACCACAGGCACATAGACACAGGCAACAGAGCATGCACAATGTCGGCACTAGTACAGTGTATATCCACCTTTCGCAGCAATGCAGGCTGCTATTCTCCCATGGAGACGATCGTAGAGATGCTGGATGTAGTCCTGTGGAACGGCTTGCCATGCCATTTCCACCTGGCGCCTCAGTTGGACCAGCATTCGTGCTGGACGTGCAGACCGCGTGAGACGACGCTTCATCCAGTCCCAAACATGCTCAATGGGGGACAGATCCGGAGATCTTGCTGGCCAGGGTAGTTGACTTACACCTTCTAGAGCACGTTGGGAGGTACGGGATACATGCGGACGTGCATTGTCCTGTTGGAACAGCAAGTTCCCTTGCCGGTCTAGGAATGGTAGAACGATGGGTTCGATGACGGTTTGGATGTACCGTGCACTATTCAGTGTCCCCTCGACGATCACCAGTGGTGTACGGCCAGTGTAGGAGATCGCTCCCCACACCATGATGCCGGGTGTTGGCCCTGTGTGCCTCGGTTGTATGCAGTCCTGATTGTGACGCTCACCTGCATGGTGCCAAACACGCATACCACCATCATTGGCACCAAGGCAGAAGCGACTCTCATCGCTGAAGATGACACGTCTCCATTCGTCCCTCCATTCACGCCTGTCGCGACACCACTGGAGGCGGGCTGCACGATGTTGGGGCGTGAGCGGAAGACGGCCTAACGGTGTGCGGGACCGTAGCCCAGCTTCATGGAGACGGTTGCGAATGGTCCTTGCCGATACCCCAGGAGCAACAGTGTCCCTAATTTGCTGGGAAGTGGCAGTGCGGTCCCCTACGGCACTGCGTAGGATCCTACGGTCTTGGTGTGCATCCGTGCGTCGCTGCGGTCCGGTCCCAGGTCGACGGGCACGTGCATCTTCCGCCGACCACTGGCGACAACATCGATGTACTGTGGAGACCTCACGCCCCACGTGTTGAGCAATTCGGCGGTACGTCCACCCGGGCTCCCGCATGCCCACTATACGCCCTCGCTCAAAGTCCGTCAACTGCACATACGGTTCACGTCCACGCTGTCGCGGCATGCTACCAGTGTTAAAGACTGCGATGGAGCTCCGTATGCCATGGCAAACTGGCTGACACTGACGGCGGCGGTGCACAAATGCTGCGCAGCTAGCGCCATTCGACGGCCAACACCGCGGTTCCTGGTGTGTCCGCTGTGCCGTGCGTGTGATCATTGCTTGTACAGCGCTCTCGCAGTGTCCGGAGCAAGTATAGTGGGTTTGACACACCGGTGTCAATGTGTTCTTTTTTCCATTTCCAGGAGTGTAGTATGGTTTGAGAGTAAATCGGAGAAAGACGAAGGTAATGAGAAGTAGTAGAAATGAGAATAGCGAGAAACTTAACATCAGGATTGATGGTCACAAAGTCAATGAAGTTAAGGAATTCTGCTACCTAGGCAGTAAAATAACCAATGATGGACAGAGCAAGGAGGACATCAAAAGCAGACTCGCTATGGCAAAAAAGGCATTTCTGGCCAAGAGAAGTCTACTAATATCAAATACCGGCCTTAATTTGAGGAAGAAATTTCTGAGGATGTACGTCTGGAGTACAGCATTGTATGGTAGTGAAACGTGGACTGTGGGAAAACTGGAACAGAAGAGAATCGAAGCATTTGAGATGTGGTGCTATAGATGAATGTTGAAAATTAGGTGGACTGATAAGGTAAGGAATGAGGAGGTTCTACGCATAGTCAGAGAGGAAAGGAATATGTGGAAAACACTGATAAGGAGAAGGGACAGGATGATAGGACATCTGCTAAGACATGAGGGAATGACTTCCATGGTACTAGAGGGAGCTGTAGAGGGCAAAAACTGTAGAGGAAGACAGAGATTGGAATACGTTAAGCAAATAATTGAGCACATAGGTTGCAAGTGCTACTCTGAGATGAAGAGGTTAGCACAGGAAAGGAATTCGTGGCGGTCCGCATCAAACCAGTCAGTAGACTGATGACAAAAAAAAAAAGTTGTGTATTGATGCAATTTTGGCCTTGAGTGAGGTGTCAAGTGCACTGATTTAATGTGAGAGACACTAACACTGGATAGCTGAAGTTCAACTTGTACTTACAGTGAAAACATGACACGAGTTTGGGAAGATCTGCCCTGAAATCATTAGAGACCACCACTTAAGAAACCATTACTGAAGACATTTGTCCATCAAAACTGGTACTTCTAATTTACCAGTGTTGAGTGATGTTCTCAATTAGGGATTGACTGTGACTCACATATTGCCAGCACCTAAAGAGGGTTTAACTTTGTTTAACTGTGTGGACTAAAGTGCTGGTGCCACATATGTTTTATGTATTTTTTTATTTTTACTACAGTCCATTAGCAGGGCTCTGAGCACTATGCAACTTAACTTCTGAGGTCATCAGTTGCCTAGAACTTAGAACTAATTAAACCTAACTAACCTAAGGAAATCACACACATCCATGCCCGAGGCAGGATACGAACCTGCGACCGTAGCGGTCGCTAGGCTCCAGACTGTAGCGCCTAGAACCACACGGCCACTAGGCCAGCATTAGCAGGGACTAAGAGAATTTGCTGGTACTTGTATGTTTGTGATGTATTGACTGTACTTCATTTAAAAAATCATGCTTCAGTACTTAAACTAATATTGGCTTCCCAAGTTATAAGATAAGGTAAATGAGAAATAAAAGTTCGAAAGATTTTTTTAAATGAAAACAAAGATCCTTAATATGCTCTAAGTAGGTATAATTGC
This sequence comes from Schistocerca cancellata, assembly GCF_023864275.1. Taxonomy (NCBI): domain Eukaryota; kingdom Metazoa; phylum Arthropoda; class Insecta; order Orthoptera; family Acrididae; genus Schistocerca; species Schistocerca cancellata. The sequence goes on from NC_064636.1 coordinate 84,100,877, forward strand.
ATTAAATGTAATACAAAGGGTTCTACATTACATTACGGCTAGCTAGTTTAAAAAAAGAAACAAAAATATACGTATAAATGAGATTTACTTGAAATTTGAAGATATGAGATTACAAATATTACAAAGTTCATTGCATATTGCAAGAAATAAGAAGCAAAAAGAAATAAAATTTTTTCCATAAAAGAAAAATAAAAAATAGTCAGTATGGGTAGTAAAATTTATCACTGACTTGACCCATAGCTTTATCCCTGTGATGTGGTGACAAATTTTACCAAACAAAAGGAAGTAATTTTTGCTCAACAGAAATATTATTGGTAAAAGTTTACATAAGTAGTTATTTTACTGCTACTGACTTAATATCAATGAGAAATAGGTGTTGTTGTTAATATTCTTTTTTTATTAATTTTGAATGGTTGCAGTCAGAATTGATTCTTTGACAATAAACTATTACATAGTTCATGTTGCATGCTAAGTTTAAAAGCACTTAAGTAAGTTTTCAGAATAAAAGAATTTTAGACAGACCTGTGAAATAATTCATAGGCAGATATTTCTTTTAACTGTACTCCTGTAAAGAGGTTCGCTAATATGAATAAGCTGTCAAATAAGAACTAAGGAATCTCTATGAGAGTGTCATAAGCCAGATACATTGAAATTATAATTGTTTGTGTGTAAACTAATTATTTTGTACTGGAAAATCTGTATATAAGTTCCTCAGTCGTAATGTAACCACCGGAGGAGATTTTAATCATCTAACAATTAATTGGGATAATTACAGCTTTACCGGCCGTAGTGGCGGAGTGGTTCTAGGCGCTTCAGTCTGGAACCGCGCGACAGCTACGGTCGCAGGTTTGAATCCTGCCTCAGGAATGGATGTGTGTGATGTCCTTAGGTCAGTTAGGTTTAAGTATTTCTAAGTTCTAGGGGACTGATGACCTCAGCAGTTAAGTCCCACAGTGCTCAGAGCCAATTACAGTTTTGATTAGAAAGGGCATGGCAAGATATCCTGTGAAACATTGTAAAATGCATTCTCTGAGAACTAAGTAGAACCAATAGTTCAGAACCTCTCTCATAATTCATATAAATTGGACCTACAGGAAACAAATAGATGTGACCTCTTTGAGGACATCAGTATTGAAGCTGGTATCACTATGCATGAGGCAGCTGCAGCTTAAATCATGATCAAAAAGTACAAAGGGCAACTAAAACAAGTAGAAAGATATACACCGATGGGAAAAAATTGCAACACCAAAACATAACTAACATAGAGTAATGAAATTTCAGGAATACATTTGTGTAGATAACATATTTAAGTGATTAACATTGCAAGATCACAGGTTAATGTAAGTGCGAGAAAAGCTATTGTAAGTGTGACATGTTGGTATGTTACTAACTGGTGAACCCACCTGAATGTTGAATCCAAATATGCAAACGTGCATTCATTATGTTGTACAAGTGCTGGATGTCAGTTTGTGGGATGGGGTTTCATGCCTGTTGCACTTGGTCGGTCAATACAGGGGCAGTTAATATTGTTTGTGGACGGCACTGGAGTTGTCGTCTGATGGTGTCCCGTATGTGCTCGACTGGAGACACATCTGGTAATTGAGTAGGCCAGAGGAAATGTCGATACTCTGCAGAGCGTGTCGGGTTACAACACGGTAAGTGGGCGAGTGTTATCCTGTGGGAAAACATTCTCTGGAATCCTGTTCATGAATGGCAGCACAACAGATGGAATCACCAGATTGATGTACAGATTTGCAGTCAGGGTGCGTGGGATAACAACGAGAGTGTTCCTGCCGTCATACTATGGGATCACTGGGGCACTGGGAAGCTGGCTAAAATCCTACCTCCAAAAACAGGAAGCAGAAGGTAATTCTCAATGGGAGCAATAAAGAGGGAGAGGTAGTAGAGTCAGACTGGAGCACTGTACTCCATGGAGTACCCCAGGGATCCGTCCTTGGTCCGTTGCTGTTTCTGATATACGTAAATGACCTACCTTTTTCATGCAATACATGCAAGTTCACCATGTTTGCTGACGACACCAGCATTTTAATTAGTAGCAAACAGTTTACTGATATAGAGGTTGATGCCAACAAATTACTTACAGTACTATTAACCTGGTTCCAAGTGAACTCGCTCACAGTAAACCTGAGCAAAACAAATTATATCCATTACAGCCTTGACCACAAACTCCCCCAGGAGATTACTGTTTTAAATAACAATAATCAGATAGAAAGGGCACACTGCACCAAATTCTTAGGCCTCCACATAGACAGTAGGCTCAACTCGGACCACCATGTCCTCGAGACTGTAAAAAGGCTGTCCTCAGCAATTTTTGCCATTAGGACAATCTCACAATTTGGAGACATAAATGTCACGAAGTCCACATACTTCGCATACTTCCATTCCATTATGTGTTATGGCATCATCTTCTGGGGCAATTCACCCTCATCTAAAAAAATCTTCCTCATTCAGAAAAAAGTAGTCCGTATAATGTGCAGAGTACTCCCGAGAACCTCCTGCCGTACGCTCTTTAAAAAACTTGGAATACTTTCTACAACCTGCCAGTATATTTTTTCCCTAACGAGTTTCTTGGTTGACAATCCTGCCCACTACGAAACCAATGAAAGCTTCCATTATCACAATACAAGAAAGAAGGCTGACCTCCACTTTGAACTAAAAAATTTAACTCGGGTGCAGAAAGGAGTGCATTACTCCAGTGTCAAAATATTTAACTTATTACCGAGCTATATAAAAAGTCTACGTAGTAACAGTGCGTCATTCAAAAACAATCTAAAGACATATTTAATCGAGAAAACGTTTTACTCACTTCATGAATACTTCAACAGAGAAAAGTAGTCTTTGTATGTATTTATATTTACTGTTGTTTGTTTATGTTCTTTTTGTTACTATTTGTAACCATATACTTACTGTGACAAATAGGCTTTTGCAGTGTGATAAACTTTGCATAATGTATTATTCCTATGACTTTATTTTAGTTCATTATTATTTTTGCAAGTTGAGATGTTTGTATTTTCCCACCTCCGCATTGCAAATGTTTTGACTTTTGAGTGAAATGCCCAGTCGATGTGCTGTTGTTTTCATGTCAATTCTACCAACATTGAAAGTTGTTTAGTTCTCAGGGTGTTGTAAAATTCCTGGATTCATCTCGTTGCTGTGCAGCCTACGAAAACGATTGCAGAAGACTCCCAAATAAATTCCAAAGTACAGTGCAGTTTGAACACCAATATATTTCCAGGACTCTGGTGACCGAGCCTGGTGAACTGTACTGGTTACATCATGTGTACCCAAAGTTGGCATCAAACGACACAGGGTTCACAACAATCAACAAATGAGTGAGCCTACAATACATTTGCTCGCAACCCTAGCCAAAAAACGAGTGCCCCAAGGCACCTGTGTGACCTCTATTTATACTTTTGTTAACAATTAACTGCAATGAAAATTACAATTTTATGTAAAATCACAATTAAAAGTTAAACCGAATATGAGATGCACATTGCTAAAAATTTACAATCTCAGTGCTGAACAAGGTGAACCTATTTTCAACTTAGTTACGAGTTAATATAACATTTTCTGACTAATTATGTTACAGGTAACAATTACATTTCTAAATTTGTTTATAACAAATCAACTAGTGTCTGAATTTTAGTGCTAACATATGTCAGAGATTCAATTAACATGCTTTACTTGTATGTTATATTTAATTTGCTGTAGTAATTTTATAATGATAGGTTTACTGGTACATCCTGACCATGTGCTACATTTCTTTCGATTAGTTACAGTATTAATTTCACATTTATATCATGTTTTTCACATAAGAACAATGTTAATCAGCAAAGCATCATTTTCGAATTACATGTATACTGAAATAGTTGTTATTTTTGTATGTAATTTGGAAACAGGTCACTTTACAATCAGGCAATTAGGACCGGTGTTTATCCTTAAATCTCTACGAGGGGTTCTGATAGGGCAATGAGATACAGTAATATTCAAAGTCTTATGTAATTTATGTCTAGTTCTGCTCTTGTAAACTAATTGATACCACAGTCTGTGGACATATATTACTCAAGTTGTTCTACATCCTAGCGTCATACACATAACAGGATCTATGGAATTCGTAGATAAAATAAAAAATAAATAAAAATACGAAATTGCACCCCAGACCGTAACTCCAGGTGTAGGTCCAGTGTGTCTAGCAAGCAGACTGGTTGGTTGCAGGCCCTCAATGATGTCCTTCTAAACAGCAATGGCCATCACTGGCACCGAGGCTGTACCAGCTTTCATCAAAAAACACAACAGACATCTGTGCTGCCCTCCAATGAGCTCTCGCTTGACACCATTGAAGTCACAAATGGAAGTGGTTTGGGGTCAGCGGAACGTACACTATGGAGCATCTGCTTGGAACCGTCCTTGAAGTAACAGATTTGTTACAATTTTTTGTGTCAGTGTGGTGCCAACAGCTGCTCAAATTGTTGCTGCAGATGCAGCGTGCTGCACCAGATCAACAAATCAAACACCTTAGATATATTGAAATGAATATAATAGAGGGAAACATTCCACGTGGGAAAAGTATATCTAAAAACAAAGATGATGTGACTTATCAAACGAAAGTGCTGGCAGGTCGATAGACACACAAACAAACACAAACATACACACAAAATTGAAGCTTTCACAACAAACGGTTGCTTCATCAGGAAAGAGGGAAGGAGAGGGAAAGACAAAATGTGGGTTTTAAGGGAGAGGGTAAGGAGTCATTCCAATCCCGGGAGCGGAAAGACTTACCTTAGGGGGAAAAAAGGACAGGTATACACTCCCACACACACACACACATATCCATCTGCACATTCATAGACACAAGCAGACATTTGTAAAGGCAGAGAGTTTGGGCAGAGATGTCAGTCGAGGCGGAAGTACAGAGGCAAAGATGTTGTTGAATGACAGGTGAGGTATGAGTGGCGGCAACTTGAAATTAGCGGGGGTTGATGCCTGGCAGATAATGAGAAGAGAGGATATACTGAAGGGCAAGTTCCCATCTCCGGAGTTCAGACAGGTTGGTGTTAGTGGGAAGTATCCAGATAACCCGGACGGTGTAACACTGTGCCAAGATGTGCTGGCCATGCACCGAGGCATGTTTAGCCACAGGGTGATCCTCATTACCAACAAACACTGTCTGCCTGTGTCCATTCATGAGAATGGACAGTTTGTTGCTGGTCATTCCCACATAGAAAGCTTCACAGTGTAGGCAGGTCAGTTCGTAAATCATGTGGGTGCTTTCACACATGGCTCTGCCTTTGATCGTGTACACATTACGGGTTACCAGACTGGAGTAGGTGGTGGTGGGAGGGTGCATGGGACAGGTTTTACACCGGGGGCGGTTACAAGTGTAGGAGCCAGAGGGTAGGGAAGGCAGTTTGGGGATTTCATAGGGATGAACCAAGAGGTTATGAAGGTTAGGTGGACGGCAGAAAGACACTCTTGGTGGAGTAGGGAAGGCGGTTTGGGGATTTCATAGGAATGAACCAAGAGGTTACAAACTGGAACAAATTATTTCAAATTTGTGATTCCAGTGCCCAAACAGTTTATGAAACATTCCACAATTACTTAAAAGGTACTTTAAAAAGCCATCTTTTTCAAAAGAAATATCATAAAACAAGAAAGGGTAAATTGTGATACACCAAAGAACTGGAGAATCTAAAAAAATAAACTACTGCTGTTGAAGTGCCTTGTCAAACTAAACAATTCTAATGAAATTAAGGATCTTGAAAAAACCACTAAGAAACTGTATAAGAAAGAGTTACAATTGGTGAAACAAAGATACAACACAAATCTCATAAGAAATAGCAAAAGCAAATGCAAAACGGCATGGTCAGTAATTAATACTGTTAAAGGTGAAGTCAGAAACTTTGACAAGACAGTCCCAACACCATCAGATACATTCAACAAATATTTTGTAAGCTGTGCTGATGATATCAAAAAGTTGAGTGGTAAACACAATGTAACATGTATAGATTATCTTAAGAGTGCAAACCTAAATCATAAAAGGGCCAGATCATCACTGAAACACTTTAAAGAGGTATGCCAACATGAAGTTCTTAAAATAGTCAAAGAAATGAAAAATTCATACAGTACAGATATTTTTAATATGTCAAACAATCTATTGAAAGAAATCATACATTACATTGCAGCACCATTAACATATTCTATAAACCTGTGTGTGTGTTTCCTGATCCTCTCAAACTATCCAAGGTAACTCCAGTCTTTAAGAAAGGTATCAAATCAGATCCTGCAAACTACAGACCAATTTCACTAATTCCAGTACTAGGAAAAGTCTTTGAAGGAATAATATATGAGCAGATGTATGAGTGCCTAGAACTAAATGATATGTTAAGTGCATCACGGTTAGGTTACAGAAAAGGAAGGTCAGCTATACATGCCATGGAGCTCTTAGTCAGAGATATTTTAGCAGCATTCCAGGACGGTACTCACACACAGGTAACCTTATGAGATCCGAGCAAAGCCTTTGACTGTGTTGACTACTCACTTTTGCTCTCTAAATTTAAGTACAATTCAATATGTGATAAAAGTTTAAAACTCATCAAATCATACCTCAATAAAAGGAAACAGGTGGTGAGTACAGGAAGTCATCTGTCAAACACACTCGAGGTTCAACATGGAGTGCCACAGGGATCTAAATTGGAACCGCTTCTCTTCCTTGTACACATAAATGACTTACCAGGAAATATAGACGTAAAGATGTATATGTATGCAGGTGATACAACTTTTCTATCTGTAAACTATGTATTTGATGATAACCTTGTAAGTGATATGAGATTGGCAAAAGAAAATGCAACATCATGGTTTAGTGCGAATGTTCTACTATTAAATGAGGAAATGGTCCAGTCTATCAAAAACTACAAAAATAGAAAATCAAAAGGCAAAGTTTTTAGGTATAATACTTGACAACAGTCTAACACGGAACTCTCATGTTGATCACATAGTGGTTAGGTTGTCAAGAGTTATATATTTGTTGAAGAGACTGATGTGTTGTGTGACATTTGAGTACGTAAGGACAGTGTACTTTGCCTTTTTTCAATCTGTTTTAAGGTATGGGTTAATACTTTGGGAAACAGCAGAAAAATAAATGAAATTATGGTGATCCAGAAGAAAGCAATCAGAGTAATGGCTAAGGTAGATAATAGAAAACATTGTAAACCATTGTTCATTAAATACAGAATTTTAACAGTTATTAATTCATATATTCTTGACAGTATTAACGACATACTTGCTGAACTACCTAATTTAAGTGTAACAAATCAAAGGCCACAAAATAGATTAGCTAAAACTAACAATAGTCATAAGTATATGGCAATTAAAATATATAACAAATTGTCTAAGAATGCGTCAATCAAGCCTGACAAATTATTTAAAGAAAATGCGCATAACTTCTTGTTAACTAATCCATTCTATTCATTAGAAGAATTTTTAGAAATAACAAATATCAACTTAAATATGTAAAAATGTATTTTGTAAAATTAATAGGTTAAGTGAACTGATGAAATCCATTGCATGTAATAATGCTGAATGACTAATAAAGAATCTGAATCTGACAGTCCCTATGTGAGCAATATGTAGGGGTTTGTAGTATATTTCTAGAGTCATCATTTAAAGTTGGTTCTTGAAATTTTATTAATAGACTTTCTCAGGATAGTTCACATCTATCTTCAAGAGTCTGCCAGTTCAGTTCCTTCAGTATCTCTGTGATACTCTCCCATGGATCAAATAAGCCTGTGACCATTTGTGCTGCCCTTCTCTGTATACATTCAATAACCCCTCTTAATCCTATTCAGCATGTGTCCTACACATTTGAGCAATATTCTAAACTGGTGAGATGAATGATTTGTAAGCAATTTCCTTTGTAGACTGATTGCACTTCCCCAGTCCACAACTGAGCCTAAATAATCATTCCATTTTATATCCTTACAAAGTGTCACACCCAGGTATACTCATAGGATGTTTTCTCTTTTTATGATGATTTTACATTTTTGAGATTAAAGCAAGTTGCCAATCTTTGTACCACTTTGAAATCTTATCAAGATCTTACTGAATATGTATTCAGCTTCTTTCAGACAGTACTTCATTATAGATCATAGCATCATCTGCAATAAGTCTGATGTAACTATTGATATTGTCTGCAAGATCATTAATATACAACATGAACAGCAGCAACTCCAACATACTTCCCTGGGGCATATCTGAAGTTACGCCTACATCTGACAATGACCTCCATCCAAGATAACATACTGCATCCTTCTTACCAAAATGTTCTCAATTCAGTCACAAATTTCACTTGATAACCTATATGATCGTACTTTGGACAATAAGTGTAAGTGTGGTACTGAGTCAAATGCTTTTTGGAAATCAAAAAATACTGCATCTAACTGACTGTCTTGATCCAAAGCTTTCAGTATGTCACTTGAGAAATGTGTGAGTTGGTTTTCACATGTTCGATGTTTTTGGAATCCCCTAAAAACAATAATTCTGCTGTGTACATAGCCTTATTAAAGCTGTTTCTCGCTGCTTTAGGAAGCTGAAGATACTTGCTGCCAGTGGTCCATAAACTGTCTGTACTACAAGCTTGAGTGTTTCCTGACCCATTATTGTGGCACAGTATTAAAAAGTCGTCCAACAAAACATTTGTTAACCTGGAGAGCCTGAGATTTAACACTGTTTTTCTTGCATATGTAGGCACACCCCTCACCATGAACCACAGACTTTGCCAAGGTAGGGAGGCTAGGGAGTCTCAATGATACAGGTAGCTTTACTGTAGTGGCAACTTCAACAGAGGCATATCAGTTGAGACGCCAGACATGCATGTGGATCCTGAAGAGAGGCAGCAGGCTTTTCAGTAGCTGCAGGGCAACAGTCTGGATGATAGACTGAGCTGGCCTTGTAAGATCAACCAAAACAGGCTTGCTGTGCTGGTACTGTGAATGGTTGTAAAGCAAGGGGAAACTATAGCCACAATTTTTTTCCAAGGGAATGCAACTGTACTGCATTGTTAAATGATGATGGCATCCTCTTGGGGAAAATATTCCGGAGGTAAAATAGTCTCCCATTTGAATGTCTGGGCAGGGACTACTCAGGGAGATGTCATCAGTACAAACAAAATCTATAGATTGGATCGTGGGATGTTAGATCCCTTGATCTGACTGGCGGGTTAGAGAATCTAAAAAGGCATGGTTTGGTCGAGGTTACATATAGTGGGAATTAGTGAAGTTCAGTGGCAGGAAGAACAGGACATCTGGTAAGGCAAATACAGGGTTATTAATAGAAAAACACATAGGGAAAATGCAGAAGAAGGTCTAATAATGAATAAGCAAATGGGAATGCAAGTTAGCTACAATGAACAGTGTAGTGGACATATTAACATAGTCAGATATAAAGCCAACATCCACCACAGTAGCACACATTTATATGCTAACTAGCTACACAGATGATGAAGAAATTGAAAGAATGTATGCTGAGATAAAAGAAATTATTCAGACAGTTAAGGGAGAGGAAAATTTAATTGTGATTTGGAATTGGAATTTGGTAGTAAGAAGTGGAGTAAAAGTAGTAGTTGAAAATGGACTGGGAGAAAGGAATAAAAGAGGAAGCCACTTCATAGAATTTTGCATAGAGCATAATTTAATCACTGCTAAGACTTGGTTTAAGAATTATGAAAGAAGGTTGTATATGTGGATGAGTCCTGGAGACACTGAAAGGTCTCAGATTGATTATTTAAGGGCAAGAGAGAGATTTCTGAACCAGATTGTAAACTGTAAGACATTTCCAGAGGCATATGTGGACTCTGATCGTAATATATTCGTTATGAACTACAGATTAAAACTGTAGAAGCTACAAAAAGAAAGATAGGAAATTAAGCAGATGGAAACTGAATGATTTGAAAGAACCTACATCTACATCTACATTTATACTCCGCAAGCCACCCAACGGTGTGTGGTGGAGGGCACCAGAGGCTGTTGAGAGTTTCAGAGGGAGCATTAAGCAACGTATTTAGTAGAATAATCTGTATGATGTCCTGAAACTGTATTATATCTAGGGATTATATTTGATTATTCGATGTTGAATAAATATTATTATTATTATTATTATTATTATTATATTATTATGGAAAAGAATACAGCAGAACATGGATGGGTAGCTTTGAGAGACGAAATAGTGAAGGTAGCAGGGGATCAAATAGGTAAAAAGAAAAGAGTTAGCAGAAATCCTTGTACATCACAGGAGATACTGAATTTAAGTGATGGAAGGAGAAAATATAAAAAGGAAAGGAAGCAGTGGCTGAGAAGGGAGTGAGACAGGTTGCACTCTATTCCAGATGTTACTCAATCTATACTTTGAGCAAGCAGTAAAGGAAATAAAAGAAAAAAAATTGGAAAAGGACTTAAAGTCCAAAGAGAAGAAATAAAAACTTTGAGGTTTGCTGACAACATTGTTATTCCATCAGAGACAGCAAAAGAGTTAGAAAAGCAGTTGAACAGGGTGGATGGTGCCTTGAAAGATAGATGTAAGAAGCTTTTGAAATGTGATGCTACAGAAGAATGCCGAATATTAGATGGATAGATCATGTAACTACTGAGGAAGTACCGAATAGAATAGGTGAGTAAAGAAATTTATGGGATAACTTTACTAAAAGAAGGGATTGGTTGATAGGATGTATTCGGAACCGTGAAAGAATCATTCGTTTAGTATTGAAGGGAAGTGGGTGGAAGATGGTGAATAATTGTAGGGGGGAGATCAAGAAGTGAATGCAGTAAGCAGTTTCAAATAGATGTTAACTGCAGTAGTTATTTGGAGATAAAGGGGCTTTCTCAGGATAGAGCAGCGTAAAAGTCTTTGGATTGAAACCACAACAGTGCAACCACCCCTCTTTCCCATGAGAACAAGGGCACCCATACAGTAGTTTGTAGGGGTTGGAGTAAGACTTGGAGATATTCAGTATTTTTAATATTTTAAAAGATGATTTACAACCTGAAAATAGCCATAAAAAGTTCCTGGTTCGACCATGTTAAAAACCAGAGCCACCCCAACCTTTCAATCATTTTCGTCTAAGAAAAAGACCTGACTACACTATATTTTTTTCCTTTCTCTGAGAGGGAGGGGGGAAGGGACGGGTGCTCGCAGTGCACTCCTCTCCCCCCCCCCCCCCCCCCCATGCCCCTAGGTATAGGTATCGTTGCGTAAGAAATATATGACTTGTGGTAACTTAGAACATAATCTCTGTGTGTGAGTCCATATTATTTGTAGTGTCAAAATGCAGATCCAGCAAGTTCTTTTTCATACTTATGTCCAGTGTCATAATTACAGAAACTAAATTCTACATTTACAGTTTTATCATGATTGATAGCTAATGTATTATCTTTAAAAAATATTTTATATCTAAAATGCTTTTTCTTCCATGTCGTTTCTAGTGTGTATAAACAAAAAATCACCTGAGGTAGGCCATAGTAAATTTCTAACTATTACTATAATTTTCCAGAGCAGAATTTCAGTGACATTCACAATACATAGAAATCTTATTGCACCCCAGTTGACTTGAATGGAGTGTCAGTGGTTACCCAGTTACTGAGAATTGAGTTACAGGCCAAAAGAAAACGCAGGACCATAAACTGCTCAGGAATTTGAGAGTGAACGCTATTTAGATCTTATTTCGATACCGCACACTGTGTGGTTACATTTACTTCTGATGTACAATCAGGCAATGCCATCAGTTACTATCCGCGCATGCGCGCGTTGAATTACGCGAACAGATGAGATAATAATCGCTGATATGTCAAATATAACAAGCGGAACTTTCGTATACGATTCCACTGCCTGTTTGGCGCCTTTCTTGTATATGTTTAGAAACCTCACGAAAATGTTCGTTATAGGTGTGTGTATGAAATTGTTAATTTCGTGTGCAGACATGGATGAGCTATCGATCATTAAGGCGTACTGCATTAATGCCGGTTAATGGTCGATCAAGCATTCATCATGTTACTACTGTTTCAAGTACAGCTATGGCGCGGTATATTAAATCATGCTCAAAAATGACGCTCGTGTTTCCATTGACATCGCGCGATTTTCGAAATTAAAAGAATCGTATTAGCTGGGCTATTTCGTTACGAGTTATACTCGGAAGTTTAAATATGGCGGATAGCGGCTGAATTGTTTGCAGTGTGCAAATTACAATTTCGGCAAAATTGGTTGTGTTACTATCATGTACGAATATCCTACAGACAGTACAATTACGAGTTCATCGCAGGTAATAACGTATTTTCTGTGCATGCTTTATTTGAAATTACTGAGCAGGTCTTCGCATTTTATGCAGTGAATCATTAACAGTAATCCGCCCCTATAATAGCATAGCCCCTTCTTTGCTCCGCGTTGCCGGTGAAATACTGGATCGAGAAGATAGGCGAACAATGTTAATAATGACTGAACAGTTTTGAAATTTCCATTCTACGTTTCTAACACGTGAAAACAGATCCCGGCAGTTTATGACACGTAAATTCTCCAGAATATGAGGGTGTAGATTAAAAAATGTAGGCATTTTATTACTCTGAATAGTTTAGGAAAAAATGACTTTAATATGTGTTATAATACTTGATTCGTAGGAATTTAAAGACGATTGTATTTGAATTATTTAAGTTGTTGCAGAAACTCTCGTGTCCTTACCCCATTTGAATATTGAAGTTCATGTTGATAACGGTTAATGTCTAAACTTAATTTAATTTTACAGATGTACGATTAAATTTCGAAAAGCAGACCTCTAGCTATTTTCGTCAACAAACGCGACATTGTAGGGTCTGATTGGTGTTTCCTGTGCTTGTCCGGGCAGATTTTGTATGTCGTTGAATATATGTGCCCCGTGCCGGTTAATACAATAAAGTAAAAATAATAGGTAATTCTATCAGATATTGGTGTTTTCTTTTCGATTGTACGGAGTTAAAATGCGGGACTCACCACACAAAATATTTAATATACATGCGGTTTATTTTTTTTTCATGACTATAAGGCACTTGTAACAATAGAAAATTTGGGTATGTGTAGCAAATAGGATCTTTTAGCTTGAACAGCAAATAAATGAAGATAAACATCAAAACTTTTGAACGTATTTTGTGCTAAAATTATCAGTGGCCATTAAATATAAAAATTACCGAAGCCCACAATAGCTGTCTTGACATACAAAGATGTAAACAACACATGATAGTACATTCACAGATTATGATGCATATAAATAATTTAAATGTATGATATAAACTTAGATAGTTGGAACATGTAATAAGCAAATAAATGTGTGACATGCCACTTATAGACAAATGTCCATGTATTCACTCACTGAATAAAAACAACAACAATGTAGATAAAACTGTAAAGATGTTTAAGGACTACATGGGGGCAATAGCTTTTATTTTCCCAGGGAGTGTATGAAAAACTTTGAACTGATGTGGAGCAGAAGTGCAGTTACAGTGTACCATGCTCATCCGCTACTTCCAGCTGTTGGCAGTTTGTTTCTGTCAGTTGCAACCAATTGGATGCTAACTAAAGTGAATAGGAAAATCTAAAGGTGCTTGCAGACTGACCTGTAGCAAAGCCTGAGGCCTATTTTTCACTGGAATGTGACAATGTCATTGGAAGCTGGCAAAACGTGATGAATGATGGGAAGCAAACATGAAGGATCATGTGTTGGCTGTCGGCAGCAAATCAGGATAAAAGGTACATATTGGCCTCCTTGCATTTTTCAATATGTAGTCGACATAAACATTAGGCTGTGCTACCAGTCAGTTGTTTACCACAGCCTTTATTTGGCTCACATTCTTTGGCTTGCCAACTCTCAACCAAATTGTCACTTCTCAAGCTAACCTAGAACTCGGGCTGCACTACAGAATAGTCTGTCACAACAACCAAGATATCAAGGTGGGGGTTTAGAGGATCCAGTACCAATGTTCATTTTTAGTTTCCTGATTAGCTGATTTTTGTTCCATTAGGTTAGACTTTTATCACATGTCGAATTTTTGGCGAAATCAGAAATCAGACGTACAAGTAGGTTGTTGCAATAATGTATGCATATCTCGGGCTGTACTACACATCAATCAATTACAGCAATCATATTTTTGTGTTAAGATTTATTAGCTTCAACAACTCACAGCAAAATTATCGTATTCCAACCTAATTTCGGCCTTGGGCTTCACTACAGATTAGTCTGTCAGTACAAGTAGTTTTCATCTAAGCCACAATGAAATTGTTACAGTCCAGCCTAACATAAGCCTCAGTCTGACAGGTTATCTACATTTCTTCCAGCTCTCCACAACAAAAACAAATCAATTTGCATATTCTGCCAGAAGAAAACATTAGATCTAGTGGGTCTTCTTAACTACTTTGTGCTCTCACCCAATTGCGGATAACCAACAGAAACAAATTGCCAACATCAGCATGCAACAGAAGAGACTGATACACCGTAAGTGTACTGTAGCCCTATGTGGAATGGAACTTCCGGGCACATTACGATATTTGTACTCAAGTTTTTTGTCGAGTCTTGCGTTGTCGTTCTTCTGCAGATTTCTGTGGCTGACTGCTACATTTTTTTTAAAAAAACAAAATAGTTTCATTTAAATGCATGGTAGTGGAAGTATTTAACTGCTGAGACAGCAGGTTATGAATCCATTATTTCGCTCCAATTATTGTAAGGGCCTTTTTTATACTTTAAATCTACTGCATGCTGCTGGAGAGTTTCCCCAGACTTTTAGCGTAAGTGTGATTAGATTAGATTAGTACTTGTTCCATAGATCATGAATACGACACTTCGTAATGATTTGGAATGTGTCAGGTTAATAAAAGGTGTCCATACAAGATATTACATTACACAAAATTTTACATGACATTCAATTTTCATATTCAGGAGTTGCCATTAAGAAATTCTTTTAATTTCCTTGTAAATGCTATATGGCTATCTGTCAGACTTTTGATGCTATTAGGTAAGTGACCAAAGACTTTTGTGGCAGCATAATTTACCCCCTTCTGAGCCAAAGTTAGATTTAACCTTGAGGAGTGAAGATCATCCTTTCTTCTAGTGTTGTAGCCATGTACACTGCTATTACTTTTGAATTCGTTCGGATTGTTAATAACAAATTTCATAAGTGAATATGTATATATTGTGAGGCTACAGTGAAGATCCCTAGCTCTTTAAATAAGTGTCTATGGGATGATCTTGGATGAGCTCCAGCAATTATTCTGATTACACGCTTTTGTGCAATGAACACTCTTTTAGTCAATGATGAGTTACCCACGAATATGATGCCATAGGAAAGCAGAGAATGAAAATAGGCTTGGTAAGCTAATTTACTCAGCTGTATATCACCAAAATTTGCAATGACCCTAATAGCATAAGTAGCTGAACTCAAAAGTTTCAGCAGATCCTCAGTGTGTTTTTTCCAGTTCAACCCCTCATCAATGCATACACCTAGAAATTTTGAATATTCTACCTTAGCTACCGATTTCTGATCGAAGTCTATATTTATTAATGGGGTCATTCCATTTACTGTGTGGAACTGTATATACTGAGTTCTGTCAAAGTTTAATGAGAGCCCATTTGCAGAGAACCACTTAATGATTTTCTGAAAAACATCGTTTACAATTTCACCAGTTAATTCTTGTCTGTCGGGTGTGATATTTATACTTGTATCATCGGCAAAAAGTACCAGCTTTGCATCTTCGTGAATATAGAATGGCAAGTCATTAATATATATTAAGAACAGCAGAGGACCCAAGACTGAACCTTGCGGCACCCCATTCTTGATTGTTCCCCAGTCTGAGAAATCATCAGTTTTTTGCATATTATGTGAACTGTTTATTTCAACTTTCTGCACTCTTCCAGTTAGGTATGAGCACTCTCCCATTCATACCACAATACTTCAGCTTATCTTGAAGTATTCCATGATTTACAGAATCAAAAGCCTTTGATAAATCACAAAAAATCCCAATGGGTGACTTCTGGTTACTCAGAGCATTTAATATTTCATTAGTGAAAGTGTATATAGCATTTTCCGTTGAAAAACCCTTCTGGAAACCAAACTGACATTTTGTTAAAACTTTATTTTTACAAAGGTGTGAAGCTACTCTACAATACATTACTTTTTCAAGAATTTTGGATAAGGCAGTCAGAAGAGAGATTGGGCAGTAGTTGTTGACATCAGACGTATCCCCTTGGAATATAAACATAGTAAACACTCTTGACCAGAGAGTGAATTAAATTTCAGGAAGGAGAAATAAAAACTTGGAGGTTTGCCGATGTCACTGTAATTCTGTAAGAGACAGCAGGGAGTGGTTGAGTGAAATGGGTTGAGTCTTGAAAAAAGGTTATAATATGAACACCAACAAAAATAAAACAAGGGTAAGGTCAAATCACTGATAGTAGCCAAAATAGATGGAATATGAAAATTGCTCTATCTCTCGAAGCATTTCTGAAAAAGAGGAATTTGTTGTCAGCAGGTGTAAGTATAAGCGTTAGGAAATCTTTCCTGAAGGTATTTGTATGGACCTTAGCCTTGTACTGGGAAAATATGGAAGCGTCCGATCCCACCCGCCTGCTTTGACCCATGACGTCACAAATATAGCGGAAACGACCATAAACCACGATTCCAATATGGCGCATATAAAGTCATTACGTACACATTATGAGGACAAAAATACATCAAAAAACACACACACACACGTTCCACAAAACGCCTAATGACACTAACAGGACAAGTGCAGGAAATAGGGGTTTTTTGGGTGGGGACAAACTAAATATAAACAAATTTAGACACCCACCCCCATACAAAACAACACAAAACTGACATCACAAAACTCCCCAAATACCACTAAACACAATATCATCTGGAATTGGACACTTCCCTTGACCTATATAGCTCAACAGCAGCTCCCGATCCCATAAATTAGGACCTAACACTCCCCTTGACCTATATAGCTCAAAAACATCTCCTGATACCAATACCAACATTCACAGCCACACATTGGGATCGAACACTTCCCTTGACCTGTTATCCTTACGTCATCTCCACATACAGTCGTCCACGGTCCGAGACGGTGGAACTTTAAGTAAGCCTCATTTCTCCACGACATACTGAACACTTCACGACTTCATCCAAAAATCCGAATAGTTGAAGAAATTTTATTGGAAACAACGCACTGTCCCTCATCATAGCAGACAACCGAGAATTTCTGACCCTGTCAGTCATATCCATACCTACCAAAGACATAAAAAAAGCAATTTACCAAAATTCACACACAACGCCACACTCGCAAACTAAACCAAAAACATCACCTAACACACCACCAGAGAGCACCACCGATTGCATCAAAACAACACCTACAAACATGCCACTCTCACAAACTAAATTCTGCGCCGTCGTGATGTCACACACCACAACAGCCTTACGTCGCAGGTCAAAGCCGACGGCTGGGATCGGGAGTGAAACATGGACAGTTTTCAAACATGGTATTATAGAAGACCTCATCATCAGATGGGTTGATTAAATAATTAATGAGGTGATACTGAATGAAATTGTAGAAAAAAAAGGAGTTGTTGCACAACGTGGCAAAAACGAGGATCAGCTGATAGAGGTCAAATCCTGAGGCATCAATCAAGGAATCAATTTGGCGGGGGGGAATCATAAACTGTTGAAGGAGACAGGATTGACTACAGTAAGCACTTTTCAAATGGATGTAGGCTGCCATAGTTATGCAGAGGTGGAGATGCTGGCACAAGCTACAGTAGTACAGGGAGCTTTATCAGACAAGTTTTCAGGATAAAGACCAATATAACAAGCACTGTTAACAGTGTCCATGTTGGTACATTACTTCAGGACATGTACCACATCATGCTCTTTACTTAATTTACCTTTAACGTGGTCATTGTGTTTAGTACGTGCTGCCAAACACCGGGGAATTTTGTTTTTGGGCTACTGTGCATGACCATACTTAAGGGTCTCCATATGAGTTGAAATTTTGGAATTTTCAATTATTTATTTATTTATGCACTAATCTTAATCTACAGAATTTCCCCTTTCCAATCTTATATAATACATGTATATTATTGTCTTATTTTGGTTTATTGATTCATTTAAACAAAACAAGGTGGGCATGGCATGTTCCAAGAATGTGGACAGTTGAAGAAGGAAAGATATGTCAATTACTGTGGTGTTGGGGATTGAAAAGGTTTCAAAGCAGCAGAGGAAGAAAAGCCATATGGGGAAAATGTAACTACAACCAAACTGGAGTGCTTGACCATCCTGTTCACTCAGGTTGTGGCTTGTCAAATGACAGTGTGGTTTTCATACAGTCATACAAACAGTGTGCAGTGCCAGATTTGCACCTGGTGGCCAAAATTGGAAGTATTTTTTTTCCACCATAAATTGGTTCCACATTTACATCTACATTTGTACTCTGAGAACCACCCATGAAGTGCATGGCAGAGGATACATCCCATTGTACCTATTATTGGGGTATCTTCCTGTTCCATTCACATATGAAGCGCAGGAAAAATAATTGAATGCCTCTGTGTGTGCTGTAATTATTCTAATCTTGTCCTCACTATCCATATGTCAGTGCATGCATGGAGGGTTGTAGTATATTCCTAGCATCATAGTTATAGCTGGTTCTTGAAACATTGTTAATAGACTTTATTGTGATAGTTTAGATCCATCTTCTAGAGTCTTCTAGTTAAGTTCCTTCAGTATCTTAGTGACATTCTCCCTGGGTCAAACAAACCTGTGACCATTTGTGCTGCCCATCTCTGTATACATTCAGTATCCCATCTTAGCCGTATTTGGTACAGGTGCCACACACATGAGCAGTACTCTAGAACTAGTTACAAGAGTGATTTGTAAACAATCTCCTTTGTAGATTGATTGCAATTCCTCAGTATCCTACCTGTAAACCGAAGTCTGCCACCAACTGCTTTACTTACGAAATGTGCTTATGTGATAATTTCATATCATTTCAAAGTGTTACTCCCTGATCTTTGTATAAGTTAGCTGATTTCAGCAGTGGCTCATTGATCTTCTGCTATGCAGCATACCTACCAAGTTTCACTGCCATACAATAATTACAGTCCACACTGGTCCATTGAGTAGCTGAACTTCAATTACAACCAGCTGGTACAATTTTGTGCCCTGAGAGAAAATGCTGTTTTTAATTTTTTTTGTTTGTTTTTCCGTGACAAATTTAAGTCCAAACTGGCTCTTGTCCCATGATCAGGTATAGTTTGTCCGTTGTGCACAACAGATTGGTAGATGTATGGTAGGTGAACTCACTTGATGCAGCAAGAATACCCAGATTCTTAAATAGTTCTTTATATTGTGTCTGCCTACTCCTTTGGTTATTTTCTTGAGATGTATGGTAGATCACTTGATGCAGTAAGGATACCCAGATTCTTAAATAGTTCTTTACATTGAGCCTGCGTACTACTTTTTGTTATTTTCTTGCGGCCCTTTTCTGCAGTGTGAAAACAGTGACCTTGGTTTTGTGCCCTTGTTTGCCAGAAAAGAAATCTTAATATTTTGTTATCCTTTAGATTTAATATGCTGTTAAAGCATCTCTATGGGCTATCTGTGCTGATTTTGTCCATATGAATCCATGCTGTGGTACAGATAATTTATTATTCTTCTCTGTAAATAATATCAATTTTTTACATAATTTCCTATAAAACCTTTGAAACTCTTGATGAAATGATGATCGGCCTATAGTTGTTCATGTTGTCTTACCTCCCTCCCTTTCTCCCCCCAACCCCATCTAGTACATGTAGATGACTTTGGATGTTTTCAATGACTCAGGAAAAGTATTCGATTGGAGTGAGAGGAGTCACAAGTATGTTAATGGTATTATTACAATATAGATACATTCCTTCAGAATTGTCACTTTAATATCACGAATTTCACGTAGATAATGGTTTATCAGTTCTTTTATAGCTTTCATGGCCTTGTCCCTAGAGACAAGATTAATAAACATCATCCTATAACATGTTACTGTTTATAATTTAGTAGCTGGAGCTTTAGCTTAAATGGTGACTTACCAAATCTTCCGCAATACCTGTAGAGAATTTGTTAAATAGGTTTGTCACTGCTATTGTTGTTGTTGTGGTCTTCAGTCCTGAGACTGGTTTGATGCAACCCTCCATGCTATTCTATCCTCTGCAAACTTCTTCATCTCCCAGTACCTACTGCAACCTACATCCTTCTGCATCTGCTTAGTGTATTCATCTCTTGGTCTCCCTCTGCGATTTTTACCCTCCACGCTGCCCTCCAATACTAAATTGGTGATCCCTTGATGCCTCAGAACAAGTCCTACCAACCGATCCCTTCTTCTAGTCAAGTTGTGCCACAAACTTCTCTTCTCCCCAATTCTATTCAATACTTCCTCATTAGTTATGTGATCTACCCATCTAATCTTCAGCATTCTTCTGTAGCACCACATTTCGAAAGCTTCTATTCTCTTCTTGTCCAAACTATTTATCGTCCATGTTTCACTTCCATACATGTCTACACTTTGTACAAATACTTTCAGAAACGACTTCCTGACACTTAAATCTATACTCGATGTTAACAAATTTCTCTTCTTTAGAAATTCTTTCCTTGCCATTGCCCGTCTAGATTTTATATCCTCTCTACTTCGACCATCATCAGTTATTTTGCTCCCCAAATAGCAAAACTCCTTTACTACTTTAAGTGTCTCATTTCCTAATCTAATTCCCTCAGCATCACCCGACTTAATTCGACTACATTCCGTTATCCTTGTTTTGCTTTTGTTGATGTTCATCTTATACCCTCCTTTCAAGACACTGTCCATTCCGTTCAGCTGCTCTTCCAAGTCCTTTGCTGTCTCTGACAGAACTACAATGTCATCGGCGAACCTCAAAGTTTTTATTTCTGCTCCATGGATTTTAATACCTACTCAAAATTTTTCTTTTGTTTCCTTTACTGCTTGCTCGATATACAGATTGAATAACATCGGGGAGAGGCTACAACCCTGTCTCACTCCCTTCCCAACCACTGCTTGCTATATGTACATACATACTCCACAAGCCACCATATGATGGATGGTAGAGGGTACCTAACACCATTGCGCATCATTCTCTATCCTGTTCTACTCACAAATAGAGATCGGAAAAACGACTGTCTCTGTGCCTCCATATGAACCCTAATTTCTCGTACCTCATATTTGCAGTCCTTAAGCAAAATGTATGTTGGTGGCAGTAGAATCATTCTACAGTCAGCTGCAGCTGACGGTTCTCTAAATTTTCCCAATACTGTTTCATAAAAAGAACGTCTTCTTCACTCCAAGTGTTACCATTTGGGCTCTTTCAGATGTCTGTAATACTCGCATGTTGATTGAACCTCCCAGCAACAAGTCTGACAGCACATCTCTGAATTTCTTTCGCATCTTTCTTTATTCCCACTTAATGGGGATTGCAAACACACCAGCAGTAATCAAGAATGGGTCGCACAACTGGCCTGTCTTTATAAATGAGCAGCACTTTCCTAGAATCCTTCGATAAACCAAAGTCAACCGTCCGCCTTCCCTACAACTGACCTTATTTGCTCATTTAATTTTTATCACACTGCAACATTGTGTTTAGATTTTAATCGACATTGCTGTGTCCAGTAATACACCGATAATAGTGTATTCAAGTAAAGTAGGATTGTTTTTCCTACTTATCTGCATTAACTTATATGTTTCCACATTTGGAGCAAGCTGCCATTAGAAGTCTAATAGAAGTTCTGTCCAAGAGATCCTGTATCCTCTTACAGTCACTCAGTGACAAGACATCCACATCTGTGAAGTGCATGCCAGAGGGTATATCCCATTGTACCAGTTATTAGGGCTTTTTTCCATTCCATTCATGTTCGGGGCATGGGAAAAATTATTGTTTAAATCCCTCAGTGTGTACTGTAATTAATTTAATCTTATCCTGACAATCCCTATGGCAGTGACATGTAGGGATTGTAGTATATTCATAGAGTCATCATTTAAAGCCGGTTTCACAGGATAGTTTTCCTATCTTCAAGAGTCTCCCAGTTCAATTCCTTCAGTATCCCTGTGACACTTTCCTACGGACCAAACAAACCTGTGAGCATTTGTGGTACCCTTCTCTGTATATGTTCAATATCCCTTGTTAGCACTATTTGGACTGGGTCCCACATACATGAACAATATCCTGGAATGGGTCACACAAGCGATTTGTAAGCAATTTCCTTTGTAGACTGACTGCAATTCTCCAGTATTCTACCCATAAACTGGTCCACCACCTGCTTTGCCCACAACTGAGCCCAGGAATTTGTACGAGTTGGCCAATTCCCACTCTGACTCATTGATGTTATAGTCATAGGATACTATGTTTTTTCATTTTATGAAATGCACAGTTTTATATTTTTGAATACTTAAAGCAAGTTGGCAATCATTGCATTGCTTTGAAATCTTGTCAAGGTCTGACTGAACATTTGTACAGCTCTGTTGAGGCTGTACTGTGTTGTAGGTAACTGCATCATCTATAAAAATCTGAGGTTACTATTAATGCTGTGTGCAGGATCATTAATATGCAACATGAACAGCAAGTGACCCAAAACACTACCCTGGGGCACACCTGACAATGACTCTCCATCTGTGATAAAGTGCTGTGTCCTCCCTGCTGAAAAGTCCTCAATCCAGTCAACAATTTCACTTGATAACCCATATGATCAAACTTTTGACAGTAAGCATAGGTGTGGTACTGAGTCAAATGTTTTCTGGAAATCGAGAATTACTGCATCTACCTGGAATGTCCCGATGCACATATTTCAGAATAGGATGTCATGCGAGAAAAGTTTGAGTTGGGTTTCATATAATCTATGTTTCCAAAATCCACGGTGGTCGGCACAGAGCTGGTCATTCTGTCTGAGATACCTCATTATGTTTGAACTCAGAATATGTTCTAAGATTCTACAACAAATTGATGTCAAGAGTATTGTACAGTAGTTTCTTTGGATTGCTTCTGCTACCGTTCTTGTAGATGGGTGTGACTTGTGCTTTTTTCCAAGAATTGGGCAGGTTTTTTGTTCGAGGGCTCTACGATATATTATAAGTAGTATTGAATCTAATGGAGATTCCATCGGGCCATGGAGCTTTGTTCAATTTTAAAAAATTCAGCTGTTTCTCAACACCACTGGCATCGACACCACTGGAACTATCTTATTGTACACTACAGTGTTGTCAGCAAACAGTCACAGACCAATGCTCACCCTATCTGTCAGATTCGTCATGTGCACAGGGTGCCCCATTTATCTTCACAGTTCCAAATGAATTTTTGTCTGGAAACAAAATAAAAATATATGAATAAGTGGCATTCAGTAAGTAATGCAACACAGCTCTTTTCTGGAACCAGGCTGGTTTTATTCAGGATTCCAATACACCATATTATTCCCCACTCTTTTGGCTACAAAACCTTGTTTTTAACCATAATCTCCATTTGATGTGATAGCTTTGCGCCAACTTACTAGGAGGGCCTCTATGCCTCCACTCTACCACTCTACTGGTTTATGTCTGAGCCAATGTTCTCCTGCATCAATAACCTCCCCATCATCTATGTACTGCTTCTCATGAGGTGCATCCTTCATTGGACCAAACAGATGAAAGTCAGAAGGTGAGAGATCTGAACTGTAGAGTGGTGATGAAGAATAGTGAAATTTTGTATGCTCCTCTCGGATGTGCAGACCTTTGTGAGGCCTTGTGTTGTCATGGAGAAGGAGAAGTTCATGTGCATTTTGGTGATATATATATTCTCGAATCAGAAACATACAAATTTACAGTAGCCATACACATCAGTAAATATGAACATATATGTCTGCTTGTGTCTGTATATGTGTGAATGGATATGTGTGTGTGTGTGAGTGTATACCCGTCCTTTTTTCCCCCTAAGGTAAGTCTTTCCACTCCCGGGACTGGAATGACTCCTTACCCTCTCCCTTAAAACCCACATCCTTTTGTCGTTCCCTCTCCTTCCCTCTTTCCTGATGAGGCAACAGTTTGTTGCGAAAGCTTGAATTTTGTGTGTATGTTTGTGTTCGTTTGTGTGTCTGTCGACCTGCCAGCACTTTCATTTGGTAAGTCACATCATCTTTGTTTTTAGGTATATTTTTCCTTCGTGGAATGTTTCCTTCTATTATAACCATATGAACATATATATATACACAAATTGTATTTACAGGGTTATTACAAATGATTGAAGCGATTTCACAGCTCTACAATAACTTTATTATTTGAAATATTTTCACAATGCTTTGCACACACAAACAAAAACTAAAAAAATTTTTTAGGCATTCAAAACTGTTCGATATGTGCCCCTTTAGTGATTCGGCAGACATCAAGCTGATAATCAAGTTCCTCCCACACTCGGCGCAGCATGTCCCCATCAATGAGTTCGAAAGCATCGTTGATGCGAGCTCGCAGTTATGGCACGTTTCTTGGTAGATGAGGTTTAAACACTGAATCTTTCACGTAACCCCACAGAAAGAAATCGCATGGGGTTAAGTCGGGAGAGCGTGGAGGCCATGACATGAATTGAATTGCTGATCATGATCTCCACCACGACCTATCCATCGGTTTTCCAATCCCTGTTTAAGAAATGCCGAACATCATGATAGAAGTGTGGTGGAGCACCATCCTGTTGAAAGATGAAGTCGGCGCTGTCGGTCTCCAATTGTGGCACGAGCCAATTTTCCAGCATGTCCAGATACATGTGTCCTGTAACGTTTTTTTCGCAGAAGAAAAAGGGGCCGTAAACTTTAAACCGTGAGATTGCACAAAACACGCTAACTTTTGGTGAATTGCGAATTTTCTGCACGAATGCGTGAGGATTCTCTACCGCGCAGATTCTCACGTTGTGTCTGTTCAGTTCACCATTAAGAAAAAATGTTGCTTCATCACTGAAAACAAGTTTCACACTGAACGCATCCTCTTCCACGAGCTGTTGAAACCGCGCTGAAAATTCAAAGCGTTTGACTTTGTCATCGGGTGTCAGGGCTTGTAGCAATTGTAAACGGTAAGGTTCTGCTTTAGCCTTTTCCGTAAGATTTTCCAAACCGTCGGCTGTGGTACGTTTAGCTCCCTGCTTGCTTTATTCATCGACTTCTGCGGGCTACTCATGAAACTTGCCCGCACGCGTTCAACCATTTCTTCACTCACTGCAGGCCGACCAGTTGATTTCCCCTTACAGAGGCATCCAGAAGCTTTAAACTGCGCATACCATCACCGAATGGAGTTAGCAGTCGGTGGATCTTTGTTGAACTTCGTCCTGAAGTGTCGTTGCACTGTTATGACTGACTGATGTGAGTGCATTTCAAGCATGACATATGCTTTCTCGGCTCCTGTCGCTATTTTGTCTCACTGCACTCTCGAGCGTTCTGGCGGCAGAAACCTGAAGTGCGGCTTCAGCCGAACAAAACTTTATGAGTTTTTCTACGTATCTGTAGTGTGTCGTGACCATATGTCAATGAATGGAGCTACAGTGAATTTATGAAATCCCTTCAATCATTTGTAATAGCCCTGTATATTACATGTGCCCAGTACTTTGCAACCTCCAAGGCACTTGGAGTGGCTTGCAGGAGATCAATCTCCGTGCAGGATGTAGGGCACAAAAGGCACTGGAGCATGTGGCTTGTGGTTTGTTCTTGTCCACAATCACAGGACGTATCTTCTGTTATGAAGCCCCATCTCTTCAGTTTGTCTCTGGATCGTCCAACTCCTGATCGTAATCTGTTTAAAGATTTCCACACCAGCCAGCTCTCGTTGTGTCCAGGTGGTAGTTCTTCAGCTTCTGGCGTCTGCAGGTGTGGCGTCGACTTCTTCCATAACTCCAGCCTCGCCTTCTCTGGTGAAATGTTGAACTTCTCGGATGTTCTCAGGAAGCTCTCGCGATCTCAGCCATTGATGTGGTGGATTATGTCCATGCAGTGGATGGGCACTGTCCTGTTCCACTTTCAGTCTCTCCTTGTTGGCAGCCACTGCGTATCCGTGATGACGAACACACAGAAGTTGTTTCTTCAATTTCTGAGGGTAGCACAATACACTTTAGAGGTGATAGTTGACCGCAAGGGAGGACATCAAACAGAATAACCCCTTTAGAGTCCCAGAGGGCCATCGCCATAACTTTACCGTCCGAGATTGCGGCTTTGAACTTCTTCTTATGGGGAGAGGTGGTGTGGCACCACTTTGTGAATTCCTGTTTTGTTTGCTGTTTGAAGTGATGAACCCGTGTTTCATCGCCTGTGATGACATTCGACAAAAAATTGTCACAATTGACCTCGTAACACGCAAGCAATTCTGCACAGATGGTGTTTCCTTGCTCTTTACGGTCTTCTTAATCTGTGAGGAACTGAGCGGCCCTCACGTTTGTGTATCCCAACTGGTGGTCGAGTGTGTTAGCACTACCAACAGAGATGTCCAGTTGTGTAGTGACGTGTTTGTGATCTGTCCACAAGTTCCAACATTGCAGTAGTCAGAGCTGTGTGCAGCTGGCTGGTACGCGAGATGTATGACCAGTTTGTGCGACATCGTTGCAATCACAACAGACGCCTCACCTGACAGCTCATCTTGCTTTTGTTTACTGCCAGCTCTCTGGAGACGTTCTTCAGTATCTACGGTGCTCTGGTTTTCCACCAAAAAAAAAACCCTCTATGACAGCTCTCTGCTTGGAACCATAGAGTAAATATCTCTGAAGTGAGCATTGCGTTCTGTGCATGTTGTCAACATTAAACCAGGATTGTCACGTGCTTTCGGGTCTTCGCTGTGCGTGTGTGCTTTCTGCAGCGTTTGAAGTTTATAATATCGAGAGTTTTTTGTTGTGTTTCACCATTTGTTAATAGTGTAATAGCAAGGGTGAATTACTGTTGTTGCTACGGATGCAAAGAAAAATATGTGAAAGGAGAGATAGTAACTTTTCATGGGTACATACCATGTAGCTCTAATTATAGTTATCATATTAGTAAGAGACTCTGTATATGTTTAAAAATTTTGAGACACCTTATAATTAAGGCTTGATTCTGTAGACCTA
This sequence comes from Schistocerca cancellata, assembly GCF_023864275.1. Classification (NCBI taxonomy): domain Eukaryota; kingdom Metazoa; phylum Arthropoda; class Insecta; order Orthoptera; family Acrididae; genus Schistocerca; species Schistocerca cancellata. Next base: position 84,128,022 of record NC_064636.1, read on the forward strand.
TTGTTCTATGATTTTATGACTATAAAGCAGATATTACGGCTTGTACAAAAGCTTACAAACAGTTGCTTCCTCTCGTAAATTTGCTAGTGGAACAGGAAAGGGAAAGATTAGTTGTTTCAGTAAATACTATCCCCCATGCATTTATCTGTGACTTGTCGATAATGTATATAGATTACTCAGTCTACTATTTATTTAATAAACTGGGAGCAAGTACTTAAAATGCGTTAAATAAATACCTCAAAGTGCCACCAGTAAGAAAAAGTGTGGTTTAGGTTGCAAAAACGAGTAAATAAATACGCAGAAATACAAGAAAAAAGGACGAATTAACAGGGATATAATCGCTAATGTCTGGCAAATTCGGTGTTTTTCGGACACTTGCAAAAGTACTAGCGTACTGTCAAGTCGTTTTGCAGGACTATCACTGCAAAAATGTACGTCAGGCTCTGTAATACTATAAAGTGCCGTATCATAGCGAAAACTACCAAAAATCGAGTGCATCTGAACTATGACACCTGTCGCAAACAAGCAGAATGTAATATCACTTGCCCTTAAAAGTTACGTAGCTGGTTTATTCCCGGTATCAAATGGATACTGTTAAAATGTCTGCGCAACATATATAAATAATCCACGACACGTACGAAAAGAATCCGTCTGTACTAGGGAGGTAGTGACATTCTAAATATACAGGGCGCTATACGGACAAACACACGACGTCCCGAGATCATGTGACCAGGCCGGCAATGTATGTTGACAACACAAAATTTGTTCTGCGCATGTGAATGCTCACTCCAGAGATATTTACTCTATGCTTGGAACGCACCTCTTTTACAGATGGCATTTTTAAGGCTGTGTATAGTGCCACCACCTATTGGAACTTCACGAAACAATAGGGGCTGAAGCGGGAATATTCCACTGCCTGATAACAAAGTCTGCATTTTTTTGTAACTGATATTGGCTGAAAAAAAATTGTTGCATTATTTATTGAACACCTCTTGTATATTGAGCAAATGTTGTTTAATTACCTGTGGGACTTAAACAAGCATTGTTATATTTTTTAAAAAATTGTTCCTTATCATGATATGAAGAGTGTCTTTTTTAAATAGTGTGTTGTATTTTTTATTCAGTAATTCACTTGCTTTCCTCAAGACCTATTCAAAACCATCTCAGTTTACCATTCACGTAAACAGGACTTTTTTAAAAAAAATAAGTTATGATTTACTTTGCTTCTCCTACTATTACAAAAAGCAGATACCCAGGATAATGTAAGTCGTCCACTTGCTAGTAAAGAGATGGAAACACAAGGAACATGCACAGTGGTCATTCAGCCAACCATCTTCTGTTGAATTATTGTTTGAGTACAATGTACACCAACAAACAGAAGATAGAAACGCTACATTTTATTTAATAGTACTGCAGATACCTATGTTGTAAATAAGGAAACGTTATTGCAGTTACTGGTCTGCTAACTTATACTCCCTACGGATGAGTACCATTTCTACCTTTTCTTGGTTGGTGTACGAGGTGCATTCAAGTTCTAAGGACTCCGATTTTTTTTCTAATTAACTACTCACCCGAAATCGATGAAACTTGCGTTACTTCTCGACGTAATCGGCCTGCAGACGTACACATTTTTCACAACGCTGCTGCCATGATTCCATGGCTGCGGCGAAGGCTTCTTCAGGAGTCTGTTTTGACCACTGGAAAATCGCTGAGGCAATAGCAGCATGGCTGGTGAATGTGCGGCCACGGAGAGTGTCTTTCCTTGTCGGAAAAAGCCAAAAGTCACTAGGAGCCAGGTCAGGTGAGTAGGGAGCATGAGGAATCACTTCAAAGTTGTTATCACGAAGAAACTGTAATGTTAGCTCGATGTGCGGGTGCGTTGTCTCGGTGAAACAGCACACGTGCAGCCCTTCCCGGACATTTTTGTTGCAGTGCAGGAAGGAATTTGTTCTTCAAAACATTTTTGTAGGATGCACCGTAGTGCCCTTTGGAACGCAATGGGTAAGGATTATGCACTCGCTGTCCCAGAACGTGAACACCATAATTTTTTCAGCACTGGTGGTTACCCGAAATTTTTTTGGTGGCAGTGAATCTGTGCGCTTCCATTGAGCTGACTGGCGCTTTGTTTCTGGATTGAAAAATGGCGTCCACGTCTCATCCATTGTCACAACCGACGAAAAGAAAGTCCCATTTGTGCTGTTGTTGCGCGTCAACATTGCTCGGCAACGTGCCACACGGGCAGCCGTGTGGTCATCCGTCAGCATTCGTGGCACCCACCTGGATGACACTTTTCGCATTTTCAGGTCGTCGTGCAGGATTGTGTGCACAGAACCCACAGAAATGCCAACTCTGGAGGCGATCTGTTCAACAGTCATTCGACGATCCCCCAAAACAATTCTCTCCACTTTCTCGATCGTGTCGTCAGACCGGCATGTGCGAGCCCGAGGTTGTTTCGGTTTGTTGTCACACGATGTTCTGCCTTCATTAAACTGTCGCACCCACGAACGCACTTTCGACACATCCATAACCCCATCACCACATGTCTCCTTCGACTGTCGATGAATTTCAATTGTTTTCACACCACACAAATTCAGAAAACGAATGATTGCACGCTGTTCAAGTAAGGAAAATGTCACCATTTTAAGTATTTAAAACAGTTCTCATTCTCGCCGCTGGCGGTAAAATTCCATCTGCCGTACGGTGCTGCCATCTCTGGGACATATTGACAATGAACGCAGCCACATTTTAAAACAATGCGCATGTTTCTATCTCTTTCCAGTCCGGAGAAAAAAAATCGGAGGCCTTAGAACTTGAATGCATCTCGTACGTTGTACTCACACAAATCTTGAACTGAGTGTGGTTGACTGGATGGCCTCTGTGCATTTTCTGTACATTTGTATTTGCTTACTGTCTTCTACATCAAGTAAATGAGTTAAGTTATCTTTGGCATCTGCACTGTGTGCTAATAAATGAGAGCCACTCAACTTTGTGTTATTTTTCTGACAACGTCATGTTTACGCTAATGATACGTTTCAGTATTGCCCGATTCAGTTGGACTAAGGCAGCAGAGGATCAAACAGGTAACAGACAAGGCCTAGCAGAAATCCTTGGATAAAATGGGAGAGATTGAATGTAACTGATGATGGGGAGAAATAGAAAAATTTCTGCAAATAAAGCAGGCAAAAGGGAATACAAATGTATAAAAAATGAAACTTTTTTTGAGTCACCAGTCTTCTGACTGGTCGGATGAAGCCCACAACGAATTCTTCTCCTGTGCCAACCTCATCGTCTCAGAGCAACATTTGCAACCTACATCCTCAGTTATTTTCTGGATGTATTCCAATCTCTGTCTTCCTCTATGGTTTTTGCCCTCTGTAGCTGTCTGTAGGACCATGGAAGTCATTTCTTGCTGTCTTAACAGATGTCCATTCATTCGGTCCCTTCTCCTTGTAATTGTTTTCCACATATTCCTTTCCTCTCCGATTCTGCGCAGAACCTCCTTAATCAGACTTACCTTATCAGTCCACCTAATTTTCAGCATTTGTCTGTAGCATCACATCTCAAATGCTTTGATTCTATTCCGTTCCAGTTTTCACTCAGTCCATGATAGTCAAAGTAGGTATGTTATCCACTGGAATATAAATGGTTTAAACACTGATGATTCTAACAATAAAAGCTCCAAAATAGATGAATAAATGGCAGCAAAGCAAGTTTCTTTTCCTGCTCTTCGTTTCTGGTCTTTTTCTACGCTATCCAGAGAAATCAGCGTTAGCTGAACATGCGTTAGAAAACGGTCACCATATAAAATTTGACGATACCTCTGTCGTGGCTCACACTAACGGCTTCTGGGACAGGAAGCTATTAAAATAAAAATTACCACAAACACCCTGAATAGAGACGGTGGCTTACAGCTCAGCGCTGCGTGGGATCCAGCGATCGCGCGGTTGAAGAGGGCACATTGAATGCCGACTCAAAACATGCCCATATATGGCAACGTCACGGGCACCAGTGACGTCACAGCCGGCAGCTAGCGTATATAAAGGTGCACCAACAGCCCACTGGCAGTCATAACACTTGGCAATGGCCAAGGAGTGCTTGGCCGAAAGCTCGTGTAGTTCTAACCAATTGAAGCGGTTGGAAACCCGAGAACATTTTATTCAATGTTATCGCTGCGAGACTCTGCATTCATAGGTTCCCCCTAACATGATAAAATTAAAGGAAGATATGAAGGAGTTATATAATATTTCTTTTTAGAGACTCCAAACTGCAGCACGTCCAATTTAAATCCAAAGCCTGTAGAAAAACCTGCAGGGAAGCAATAAGACATTACAAACACAGATGTATGCAGAACAGATGAGGCAATGTAGTACTGCTAGCAAAAACAGCATGGAGTATAGTAAATAAGGAAAGCTGGGGGAGTGACAATGCAGTGTGCAATAACATGATAATAAGAGGCAATGGGAAATTGCTGAGCGACCCAAAGGAAGTATTTGAGAGATTCATAGACCAGTTTAGTAAGATGAATAGGGAGGATGTGATTGATCCACCACAAGTGCTAAATCCCAGTAATGTCAGTAATTCATTCGTCCTTAGGTGTGCTACACAATTGGAAATGCTGAAGACCATTTCTAATTTAAATACATCCAGTGGCTGGGATGACAACTCAGCCAAATTTCTGAAGGAATGCAATAATGAATTAATAAAGCCACTACAACATTTAGTAAAGAGGTCCTTCAGCCGGGGGTCATTTCCTGACGTGTCAAAAGTCACTGAAATGAGACCGGTTGAAAAAAGGGAATGACTATCGATATACAAAGTTATAGGCCTATTTGACGGACATCAATACTTAGTAAGTTGTTGGAAAGGCTACATCTTGAACAACTTGAGTCATTTCTCTGTAAGTACAATCTTTTAAAAATCTCTCAACGTGGTTTCAGGAAAGTCTAAACATGATTGAAACAAAGTTATTGGCACCTCTTTAGACTTATCTGAGATGTTTGACTCTGTAAATCATGCTATTCCTCTGCATAAATTAGAATCTTATGGAGTCAGAGGAATGCCATTAGATTTATCTTACTGACAGGTGTTAAGTCATACAACTGGAGAACATATACAAAAAGTAAAATCATGATATAGAATTCTTAACTGTGGATTCCCCCAGGGAAGTATTACTGTGCCTTTTTTGTTCATTGTGTACATCAGTGATATAATAATTCTATGAAATTGAAACCTAGTAAAGTATGCCGACAATACCTCCTTCGTAAGCTGGAGCCCGACAAACAGTTAGGAGTGCAAAGCAACACAGAGAATATTAGCCTCGTCACAGAGTATCTCATCAGAAACAAACTGACACTGAGGACAAGACAATTCTGATGGGGTTTCTGCTAAATTATAAATCAAGACAAGTGGATACTGAGCCAGAGTTATCAGTTGAAACAATTGATAAACTTAAATTTCTGGGTATTGTAGTAGATAAACATCTTATATCGAAGGAGCACAACAGCTACATGTGTAAAAAAAATCTCGTATGACACCTACTTGCTAAAATCCCTTTTTAGCATAACACCACCTGTCTTAAGACAAATCTAGTTTGGAATTGTACACTCCCACCTACAATATGGTATCAAGATTTTGGGTGGGGGACCAATAGTATACATGGATACGGCTTTCAGAGCCCAGAAAAGAGCAATTAAGATAATAGCTAATATTAGCCAAGTCAGTCCTGTAGAAAATACTTCAGTTGATTGAATATAACATACTAAGAGTAATGGTGTGGGCCAGGTATATTGCCTGTGGGAGGGAACTTATAAAATGGGAATATTGTCGGGAATATTTATTTGACTCGGGAAGATTCTCAAAAATTGGGAATTTATGAAAATTTTTAAATTTTGAATGTTTTAACACTTATTAACATTTAAAGAACCTTAAAACTATGTTAACTAATTAAATTCATAAGCTTTAATCCAAGATTTATCATTCCAAGTATTAATTTCTTTGCAAATTCCGTGCAAAACATCTTTTACTGTAAGTCTGGCGAAAAAGATAGTTTAAAATATTCGCTAGGCCTACTATTTTTAGGCAAGTCGAAACCCCATATTTCTCTGAATGAAATCTAAACTTACAAAATATTTCTCTGGAGGTGTAATTCTCAACTGGCCGTCATCTTTAGTGTTTTTTAATTTTTCTAAACGAATGACTAGAGGGGTTTGACTTTCAGAATTCAAAGACTCCTCATTTCCTGCAATAAATTATGATTTATAAATTTATTTTCCAAAATATCCCTATTACTTTCACTTTTAGAATTGTTAGTTAATATGTCAATAAAATCACTTGTATTTTCACATAAATAATGGTTTATTCACATAATTTTTCCCCAAAATGCCGTTTTCAATAACTAATGTTTACAAAATTCGCACAAGTTTAAAATAAACTTTATAGCCTAAAATATCTCCAACATTGACAGAAAACTTAACAGATTAAAAAGACAAACTTCCCTGTGTATTTTAGTAACTGTAGTTATTCATTAGATGGTATGTCAGTATATAAACTCAGTTTTTCTAAATGTAATTATTTTGACATTGGCAGTTCTAGGAAACGTAAGAGTCGTAAATTTCAATGCTTGGCTGTTCTATGGCTAATTCTTTTATATTTAAAACATTGAAAACCAAAAAATGTTATTTCTAACAACAACAGTAACATTTTACATTCTGCTTATTTTTCTGGTGTTTTTATTCAACTGCAATATTTTTTAAACATATAAGAGTGTTTGTGTCGTTTTTTGTTCAGACAGTAACCACATTGACCTATTAATTTGAGTGATTTCATTTTTAAAATTATAAATTCCGAGGAATTTAATTATAATTTTATCTTAAATGTATTGCAGTATTTTTGGTTTGATTCAACCATGTAATTACCACTTTTACCTATTAATCAACAATTTTTTGAGCTATATTGCTCCTTAATCATAAATTCCCACGGATTTATGAATTTTGGGAATATTGCTGGCACTGTTTCCTGAGGATATTTCTTCGATTTTAAATTCCCAAGACTAACACTAACTGTGTATTCATTGTTTGTTCTCAGAACTATACTATTTGTAAAAGAAAGTGTGGAGCGTAGTATAATCAATAGTGAAATCCATAATTGTAATACAACAAAAGAGGGGATAACCACAAAAAATTTAGTAATAAAAGAGCAACAATCGTAGTCCATTTTCTGCGGTAAGACATTTTTGTAACAGACTGCCAAATAACATAAAACTGTTAAGTGGAAACATATTTAAATCAAAATTAAGGCAACTGTTAAGTGATAAATGTTTCTACGCCATCAAGAATTTCTAATGTTGTAATGTATAATGTATCTTTATTTCCAAACTCTTATTAATGTTCATATGTTTATAAACAGACTATATCCATGACCGTAAAAATTATTATTATTATTATTATTATTATTATTATTGGGTGGGAAATACGATAATGCTAGAAGAATTTGACAGACCACCGAAAGACCCAAGTCGCAACAAGGTCCTGGGAATAGAAGACATTCCTTCAGAACTACTAATAGCCTTGGGAGAGCCAGCCGTGACAAAACTATTCCACATAGTATGCAAGATGTATGAAACAGGCGAAATACCCTCAGACTTTCCAAAGAAAGCAGTTGCTGACAGGTGTGAAGATTGCCAGTCAGTCAGTTTAATAAATCATGTTTGCAAAATACTAACAAGAATTCTTTACAGAAGAATGGAAAAACTGGTAGAAACAGACCACAGGGAAGATCAGTTTGGATTCTGGAGAAATGTGGGAACACACGAGGCAATACTGACCCTACGGCTTATCGCAGAAGAGAGATTAAGGGAAGGCAAACCTACATTTATAGCATCTGTGGACTTAAAAAAGCTTTTGACAACGTTGACTGGATAGTCTTTGAAATTCTGAAGGTAGCAGGGGCAAAATACAAGGAGTGAAATGCTATTTACTACTTGTACAGAAACTAGATGGCAGTTACAAGAGTCAAAGGGCATGAAAGGGAAGCAGCGGTACAGAAGAGAATGACACAGGGTTGTAGCCTATCCCCAATGTTATACAATATGTACGAGGTGTGTTCAAAAAGTACGGTGACATATTTTTATGAAAAAATATTTATTTATTCATCAATACTGATATTGTTCCCTTCAGGGTATTCCCCCTCAGATACAATACACTTCTGCCAACGCTTCTTCCAATCCTCGAAGCACTTTTTTGTACAGCCTTGAGTACTTGCAGTGATGCAGTTTTTATTTCCTCAGTCGTCGAAAACCTTCATCCTTTCATTGGTCACTTCGGTTTTGGGAACAGGGCAATGTCATAGTGGGCCAAATCTGGTAAATATGGTTGCTGAAGCATAATTATCGTGTTGTTTTTGGCCAAAAAATGTCTCACAAGCAGTAATGAATGAGCAGGTGCATAGTCGTGATAGAAAAGCCATGAATTGTTTTTCCACAATTCCAGACGTTTTTTGTGTATGCTTCTCGCAAATGGCGCATAACGTCAAAGTAATACTCCATATTGACCGTACAACTTTGAGGCAAAAATTCATGATGCACTACGTCACGGCAATTGGTGGGGGGGGGGGGGGGGGGATGTAAGTGAACAAAACTTTGAATTTTTTTTCCCCCTTGGCTCTCTGGGATGCTTCCATTGGGACGATTGGGCTTTGGTTTCAACATCACAACCATAAACCCATGTTTCGTCACCAGTTATGACCTTTTTGAGCAAATTAGGATCATCATTGGTGCCATTCAAGAGCTCCTGGGCGATGCTCATGCAATGGTTCTTGTGATCAAATTGAGAAGTTTTGGAACAAACTTCACTGACACACATCTAATGCCCAAAAGTCTGAAAAAATTGCATGACATGAACCGACTGATATGCCAACATCCTCAGCAACTTCTGTTATGGTAATTCGATGATTTTCAAAACAGTTTTCTTCACAGCTTCGACGTTGTCATCTGTTGTTGATGTTCTGTGACATCCAGAGTGAGGTTCGTCATTGGCATCTTCTCGTCCATTTTGGAAGAGCTTGTACCACTTGTAAAAATTGTTTTTACTTAGAGCAGACTCACCATATGCCACTGTCAACATTTCAAGTGTCTTAGAGTGCTTGATTCCATTTTTCACACAAAATTTTATGCAAATTCTTTGCTCCATTTTTTATAACTGTTGAAAATTGTCGAGCACACTAGAACACATCTAACCTCTGTCAATAACAAAGTATGCTATACACTTGAAACTGTGAACATATGTTTGGGACATGTGTACCAAGTCGGGTGATGCTGAGGGAATTAGATTAGGAAATGAGACACTTAAAGTAGTAAAGGAGTTTTGCTATTTAGGGAGTAAAATAACCGATGTTGGTCGAAGTAGAGAGGATATAAAATGTAGACTGGCAATGGCAAGGAAAGCGTTTCTCAAGAAGAGGAATTTGTTAACATCGAGTATAGATTTAAGCGTCAGGAAGTCGTTTCTGAAAGTATTTGTATAGAATGTAGCCATGTATGGAAGTGAAACATGGACGATAACTAGTTTGGACAAGAAGAGAATAGAAGCTTTCGAAATGTGGTGCTACAGAAGAATGCTGAAGATAAGGTGGGTAGATCACGTAACTAATGAGGAAGTATTGAATAGGATTGGGGAGAAGAGAAGTTTGTGGCACAACTTGACTAGAAGAAGGGATCGGTTGGTAGGACATGTTTTGAGGCATCAAGGGATCACAAATTTAACATTGGAGGGCAGTGTGGAGGGTAAAAGTCGTAGAGGGAGACCAAGAGATGAATACACTAAGCAGATTCAGAAGGATGTAGGTTGCAGTAGATACTGGGAGATGAAGAAGCTTGCACAGGATAGAGTAGCATGGAGAGCTGCATCAAACCAGTCTCAGGACTGAAGACCACAACAACATGTGTACCAACGTAACAAAAAAAAAAAAGATTGATAATCGAATGTACGTTGCCTGCACAATTTAAAAAGTCACCTTGCTTTTTGAACAGCCCTCGTACTTTGAAAAGGCAGTAAAGGAAACCAAAGAAAAATTTGGAGTAGGAACTAAAATCCAGGGAGAAGAAATTAAAAGTTTGAGGTTTGCAGATGACATTGTAATTTTGTCAAAGACTGCAAAGGACTTGGAAGACCAGTTGAATGGAATGGACAATGTCTTGAAAGGTGGATATAACATGAACATCAACAAAAACAAAACAAGGGTAATTGAATGTAGTTGAGTTAATTCAGTTTTTGCTGGGGGAATGAGATTGGAAAATGCAACACTGAAAGTCTTTTCTGAAAGTATTTGTATGAAGTGTAGTCAGGTATTAACAATAACAGTTTAGGCAAGATGAGAATAGAAACTCTTGAAATGTGATCTTACAGAAGAATGCTGAAGATTAGGTGGGTAGATCACATAACTTATGAGGAGGTACTGAACAGAACTGATGAGAAAAGAAATGAGAAGGGATGGGTTGGTGGGACATATTATGAGAGACCAATTTAATACTGGGGGGGGGGGGGGAGGTGTGGGGGGGGGGTAAAAATCATAGAGGGTGACCATAAGATGAATACAGTAAGCAGATTCAGAAGGATGTAGGTTGCAGTAGTTACTCGGAGGTGAAGAGACTTGCACAAGATAGAGTAGCATGGGAAGCTGCATCAAACCATTCTTTTTTACTGAATACCACAACAATATTCCATTACTTTTGTTGATGTTCACCGTATAACCTTTTTTTTTTAGGACTGTGTCCACCGTGTAACTGCTCTTCCAAATTGTTTGCTGTAGATTGAATATCAACCCTGCCGAACTCCCTTCTCAATCACTGCTTCCCTTTCATGTCTGACAGATGGCAGTGTCTGGTTTCTGTACAAGTTGTAAATAGCCTTTTGCTCCCTGTATTTTAGCCCTGCTACCTTCACAATTTGAAATGCATATTCCAGTCAGCATTGTAAAAAGCTTTCGCGAAGTTTACAATAGCGGTAAACATAGGCTTGCCTTTCTTTAACCTATGTCCTAAGGCAAGTCGTAGGTCAGTATTGCCTCATACATTCCTGCATCCCTCGGGAACTGAAACTTGTCTTCCCTGAAGAACTCTCACACACATGACCACAGTCTCTGGGTGCTGAGGCCAGAGGTGCATTTGTGTGTGTGTGTGTGTGTGTGTGTGTGTGTGTGTGTGTGTGTGTGGTCTGTTTCTGATGAAGGACTTTTTGGTCGTAAGGTTACTTGCTGACAGCCTTTTTGTTGTGCCTATCTGTAACTCAGCATCTCCTCTATAGGGTGAATAGCACTATCCTTTTCATAATATTGTTATAATATTATCCTCACATTTGTTTCTCTTATAAGACCTTCCACTTTTCAGCTTTCCCTTCTTTGCTTTGCACTGGCTTGCTATCTGAATTCTTGATATTTATACAGCAGCTTCTCTTTTCTCCAAAGGTCTTTTTAATTTTCCTATAGTCACCATCTTTCATTGCTCTAGTCATGCATGCTTCAGCAGCCTTGCATTTGCCCTCTAGCCATTCCTGTTCAATTTCATTGATGGAAATCCACAAAAGTGACCACCAGCCCATCCACATGTGGACGGTAATATCTCATTCGTGCAGTGTTTGTGCAGCTTATTGGCTGGTAATATACGAGGATCGCTCCAAAAGAAATGCACACTATTTTTCTAAAAAATCAGTTTTCATTCTGCATGTGAAAGTTTTACAGTGTGTAGATACATCCTTCCCACTTGTTTTCAAACTTAGTTCAACCTGTCCCCCTGAGTGGCACCATCACAGCATGTATTCAAGATGGCTGCTACACTTGACGTTCTTCAGAAGTAACGTGCTGTCATAGAATTTCTGTGCTGTGAAAACGAGACAGTGGGAAACATCCACAAGAGGTTGAAAAAGGTGTACAGAGATGCTGCTGTCGATCGCAGTACAGTTAGTCGGTGGGCGAGCAGGTTACGTGATGAAAGCGGGCACGGCAGTATTGAGGATTGCCCTCGCAGCGGCAGGCCTCGTACTGCACACACTCCAGACAATGTGCAGAGAGTTAATGAATTGGTGACCACTGACAGACACGTCACAGTGAACGAATTGTCACGCTACGTTGGGATAGGGGAAGGAAGTGTTTGCAGAATACTGAAAGTGTTGGCGTTAAAAAAGGTTTGTTCCAGGTGGGTTCCCAGGATGTTGACAGTGGCTCATAAAGAAACAAGAACAACAGTATGCAGCAAAATTTTGGAACAGTACGAGAATGGTGGAGATGAATGTCTTGGAAGAATTGTGACAGATGATGAAACATGGCTCCATCATTTTTCACCAGAGTTGAAGAGGCAATCCATGGAGTGGCATCATGCAGATTTACCCAAGAAAAAAAAATTCAAAACCACACCTTCTGCTGGAAAAGTTATGGCTACGGTGTTTTTTGATTCGTGCCAAGTGGAACCACCATAAATTCTGATGCATATGTGATGACACTGAAGAAACATCAAGCTCGACTGAGTCATGTTCGGCCACATCGGCAAAAGCAGGATGTTTTGCTGTTGCACAACAATGGGCGGCCACATGTCAGTCAAAAAACCGTGGAAGCGATCACAAAACTCGGATGGACAACACTGAAACACCCCCCTTACAGTCCTGACCTGGCTCCATGTGACAATAATCTCTTTGGGAAATTGAAAGACTCTCTTTGTGGAACAAGGTTTGAAGATGATGACTCCATAGTGCACACTGCCAAACAGTGGCTCCAACAGGTTGGTCCAGAATTTTACCGTGCGGGTATACAAGTGCTGATTCCAAGATGGCGTAAGGCAGTTGAGAGGGTTGGAAATTATGTGGAGAAATGAAAATATTGTTCCTAAAGGATGCATCTACACACTGTAAAACTTTCAAACATGTAGAATAAAAGATGGATTAAAAAAAAAATAGTGTGCATTTCTTTTGGAGTGACCCTCGTAGATACAAATGCAGCTCAAATGCCAGGAGTGGGACTGAGTGGGGCTGATTGTTTGCCCGTTCCAAGCTATGAGGTCTAGGAAACAGAAAAAATTGTTTTTCGGTTCATTCTGGTAATTGAGAAGATGGTTTGGTGCTATATGTGTACTGATAAAGATCACAATTTCTTCAAGGAGGTCGAGTCTTATGTTGTTTGAAGAGGGTAAGGTGTGTGGAAAAGCTGGATTTGTTCAGATTGTTAAAATGGATGTATTCATCTGCTCTTTCAATGTGGTTGTGAAGCTTCTACCATTTTGCCCATTATAGAAGCTTGGACATGAGCTGCAAATGAATTTGTATGCACCTGACATTTGGTATTGTTGCATATTAGTTTGGGTATTGTTGTAGTTTTATTTTGTTTTTGTTCTTGTAGAAACTTGTTATTATGTCATGTGTTTATAGCATGATTGTATCCATTACTGGACATAACTGATTTTATAATTTTTGTTTCTTTATACATTTCACTTGAATTAATTGAATTTTTATTTTTATTTTTTTTATAGGTGTTCAGTCAAGGAAATGGATCTCATTGCCAAATACCAAGTGACATCTTCATTAAGCAGGAGTACATTGTGAGTTGTGATGGAAAATAGTTTCTTGTTTTTCTTGCTTTCAATATTGTGTCTTGGTCTGTGTGTGAATTTGAGGTGCACACTTCAAATGCCGCTTTGCAAGCTTGAGATCTTTTTACATTTCAGTTAAATTTCAGATAATGGACAACAACAGCATTGTAAAATTAATACTCTTATGTTCAGGGAAAACGGAACACCTTGAACAACTAGTGATAGGATATTCATATTGACAGGACATGTGAATTAGTATGTTCTGCAGAAATGATTAGCATTTGAATCGTGTCGGCCTGCAGGATCGAGGTCAACATTGATATCCTGGCGCAACACCACCTACCGGTAAAATGTGCCTGCGGCTCTCATTGTCGCTATAAACCGAGGGTAATGGATCAGTTTGACTCAACCAGACGTGCAGGATAACTCGCAGACATATGCGCGAACCGTACTGTCAAATGAATAAGTTTGAAAGAGGGCACATTATTGGCATGAGAGAATGTGATGCATTCATCCGGAAAATTGTTTGATATGTGGAACGAAGTGTTTTAGCATGCGATGGGTGCGTGCAGAATGGTTCTCGGAAGGCCGTAGAACACAACGAAATGGGTCAGGTTGCACCACCCAGACCATCCCCTAGAGATGATCAACACCTCATCTGAATGGAATTTCAGGACAGATCTGTGTCCTCCTCGGCTCTGGCCCAACAGTGGAACAATGTGGCACATCGTACATTGTCACAGGTGACAGCCGTTCACTGTTTATTACGGCATGAGTTATGTGTGTGTTGTCCACTTCTCCCCCTACCTTTGACGAATATGCAGAAACGTGCTAGGCGGCAATGGTATATGGAAGGATGTCAATGGGGACAGGAATGGCACCAGATAATGTTTCCGGATGATACAGGTTCTGTTTGTTTGAAAGTGATGGCTACATTTTGGTTTGCCACAGGCAGGGGAAGAGGCATCACAGTGACCGCATTCACACAAGACATACAGCGCCAGCTCGAGGCCTTATGGTGTGGGGTGCTGTTGGGTACAACCACAAATCACAGTTGGTGCATGTCCAGGACACTGTGACCAGTGTGACCTACGTGAATGACATCCCGTGACCCATAGCTGTACCCATTCTGCACAACAGCCCAGACACCATTTCTCAGCAAGACAATGCATGACCACATGTTTCTGCATGAACAAGTGCCTTCTTGGTGTCTCGAGGCGTCAGCCTTTTGTCCTGGCCCACCAGATCCCTAGACTTCTCGCCAATCGAAAATGTTTGGGATATGGTGGAACGATGGGTGCAACGCTGTGACCCAATGCCGACCACCACAGATGAACTTTAGAACAGCAGCACGGATGCCACAGAATGCCATTCCTGCATTATACACGTCAATGGCATCTAGTCTTTTTAGGTGCTCTGTTTTTTCTGATCATGAGTGTACTTTTCATTTTGAATACTGTATTTACTCGAATCTAAGCCGCACTTTTTTCCCGGTTTTTGTAATCCAAAAAACCGCCTGCGGCTTAGAATCGAGTGCAAAGTAAGAGGAAGTTCTGAAAAATGTTGGTAGGTGCCGCCGCAACTAACTTCTGCCGTCGAATATATGTAGCGCTACACAGGCATGCTTTACAGGCACAAAGATAAATATTGGCGCAAAAACCTCTGTGTCAGTAAATAAATTAAAAGAAAAGGTAGGAGAATGTAAACATTATGCCATGTATTCTTTCGTGTTTGCTGCTCTCTCATTTAAATCCTGTCTGCCTAATAAACTACGAAACTAGAGTGATACAACAGCAAATGCGGAAGAATATACAAACCGTGTCATATTTATATTCGTATTATTCTTATGCTGAATAGTGATACAGTCAGAAATGAATCACGGCAACTGAGTAGATTTTTAAATCTAAGATGACTATAATTTCTGTGCAGAATGTAATGTACTAAAGAGGCGCCTGCAAAGATTTTCAAACGGAGAAAAATTTTTGCTAAACTCTCGTTCAGAACATCTTCTATCATACGCAGTCTATTATTTGGTTCTTGTTGACAATTATCAAAGAAAGCAGCAGTGTAAGTAACAACAAATAGCAGTCTCTTGCCATTGTTTTGCTTATGAGACAATTCCTCTCTTTTTTTATTGTAAGCGGCGGTAGCGCGCACAAAAGCAAGCCATGCCGCAAGGTCATAAACGCTCATTATCAGAATGCGACAAACAATGCGTGACACATTAAAATAATTCAGTTTCAGCTTAGAGTGACATAAACACCTATAACAAAGAGAACGGCACTTATCACATCAAAGCAAAGTAAGCAATCGATTCAAACCAGACGAAGCACGTGTAAAAGGAAGGGTACCCGTACAATTAAGAACGGAGCGCCTGACACATAGCAATGGCTACCTGGTAAAGCTTAACTGCCAAGCTTACGACTCGAACCAAATACTGTAGCTGTATCTTCATGCATTTGACCTAAATTGTGTCTCATGTTACAGTGGACCAACTTTGTTTCGATTTGGAGGTGCGGTCTAAAACTTTTCTCTCCCCCTGAATTTCGAATCTCAAATTTCAGGTCCGGCTTAGATTCGGGAAAAATTTTTTTCCTCGATTTCGAGTCTCATTTTTCAGGTGTGGCTTAGATTCGAGTAAATACGGTAAGCATGCAGGTGCACACAGAAGAAAAATAATCGTGAACCATAGGTTGCGTGCTCATGTTATTAATTTATTCTTAGCAACATCCTCCACTGAGAAATAAAACTGCTTCAGTTGTAAAATTCTTTTATTCTTAGGCACTACTGGTTTCACAGCACTCACAGCTGCATTTTCAATCTGAGTACAAGTGGAGAAATCAGTCATGTATAAAAATACATAATCCCAAACCTAAGATTTGGACGTAATGAGAAATGTACTACTGGAGTCAAGTTATGACCTACATAACATGTTACAGGAAGACCCACCATTCAAAGTCAGTCCTGTGCAATAGATTACACTGTTCTACAAAAAAAAAAAACCTTTTTTTCTATTTCTGATAAAAAATATTGTGATCCTAGTTGTATTTTGAGTGCTGAATTGAAAGCTGTTTTTGGTTTTTTTCTGTCAGGGATAGTTTATGAGTAATCACAATTTTATTTCTCTTTTCTGTTTCTGATATAGTGCAGCAAACGTGCGGTGAAATTTGACAAACAAATGCACATCTTTATGATGTTATAAGTTCATCACATTAATGGAGAGTGGGATCCAGCATATAACACAGTAACCTTTGTGTATACACTTTGAAGCATTTATTTGACATGAGAAATTACAGAAAACTGACAAACAATGAGCCACTGCCTTGTAATGCACATCACTTTTTCTCTTGTATTGTGAATCTTTCTTCTCTCGAATGATATTCCAGCAATAATCTGCTAACATAGAAGGTACCCACTTCCCTTCATAGCGCCTTTCTATGGTAGAAATGTCTTTATGGAATCTTTCCCCATGTTCATCCGATACATCACTACATCTCTCTGTGAAGTGGTCCAGATGAGAGTCCATCATATGTACCTTCAAAGACATATTGCACCCCAAATCCTCATATGCTTAGATCATATCCTTCACCATTGCTTTGTAGTTAGTAGCTCTTCTTCTTCCTAGGAAGTTTTCCGACACCATCTTGAAACAGTCCCATGCGGTTTTTTCTTTATCAGTTAAACATGCTTCAAAATTTGTATCTTTTTGCAGCTCCCTGATTTGTGGGCCCACAAATACACCTTCTTTTATTTTTGCAGCTGAAAGGCAGGGGAATTTGTTAGCTAGATATGCAAACCCACAGCCTGTTGGATCCATGGCCCTCACGAATTGTTTCATCAGGCCAAGTTTGATGTGAAGTGGTGGAAGTAGTATATATTCAGGAGCTACCACACTGTCACGTTGTACATTCTTTTTGCCAACTTTCCATCTTCGCCTAGGGCATTTTTTTTCACATAGTGAGAATTTCGGTCTTGACTATCCCACTCGCAAAGAAAACAGGCATACTTGGTGTAGCCTTGTTGCATTCCCAGTACCATAGCAATTACCTTGAAATCTGCACATATTTTCCATTTGTGTTCATTGTATTTTAATGAATTTAGCATCCTTTGTACGAATTCGTAATTCTCTTTTGTCAAACTAGCGTAAGCTACTGGAACAGAGGGTATTTTATTTCCTTTGTGGAGCAAAACACCCTTCAGACTTGTTTTCGATGCATCTCTGAAAAGTCTCCACTCCTGTGAAATATAAGTGAAGTTCAGCACTTTCATCAGGCCAGCTACGTCATTGCAAAATGTCAGTGCTTCGCAAGTTGAAAAATAAGAGATAAAGGCATGTTCTCTGTGCCTGAACAAACTGATTTTAGTACTTTGGTGCAGTAGATTATACTCCTGTAATCTTGAACCAAGCAGCTGCGCCTTTTGTTTACTTAGTCCTAGATCACATACTAAATCATTTAAATCTGCCTGTGTTAACAAATGAAGCGATGACTCACTTGTGCAGTGATATAAAGAATCATCATCTGTGATTTCTTCAGTACTACTTATTTCACTGTCACTCGGAATTTGACCTCGAGCTCTTGAAGGTACTGGAAGGATGTCGGAATGCTGCACTGGCATTCTCGCTGAAGGCAGATCTGAGTAAACAATGTGCCTCTTCGACTTTTTGTTTCTAAAACCCTGAATTTTTGTTAGACAGAAATAACAACCAGTAACAGGGTCCTTAGGCTCCCTCTACACCATGGGAACAGCAAACGACGTCACATTCTCTTTACCTTTCCACCACTGATTTAGTTTGCAGTAACTAGTAGCACAACAGAAATGTGGTGCCCATTCTTTATCTTGGTCTCCTACCTCTACTCCAAAGTAATGTTTGTATGCTTTCTTTATGACTGAAGAAATTTTCTTCCTATTTCTGGCAAAAGTGAACTTCCCACAGATGTAGCAGAAGTTGTCCGGCTTATATCGACTTCCACGACGACGTGGCATTTCTGCAAATTTAAAAATACCACTTCGGTAATACACCTGTATTAATTTAATAGTAGGGAACTAGAGGAACGCTGATGTGTAAAAACAAGCAGTCGTTTTACCTTCAGCACCAGGCTCAATTAGTTTACACACAGGAACTAAAAAAGTCAACCGTGCTCGGAAATATGACAGACAGTTACTTGTCAGCCAAAACACCCACTTGTTAAGACTGACACAAATTGCGGCTAACACCACTGTTGTAAACTCGATGCACTGCCCCTAGGAGGTGTGAAGCTTTACTGCCGAGGCAGCGACCGGCTGTCGCCGTTCGAGTTAATGAGATGTTTCAGGTGGTCTTAATGACATAGGTGTGGCGGGGGATAACCTAATGATGTCTGGTTCTTCCCACCTGCTGTTGCTCAAGAACTTATCACGTTCTACCATTACTGGATGCGGCAACATACCCGTATTTCTCTATAACGTCTCTGTGTTTGCCACGAATTGTGAATATACATATATATATATACATATTACATAAAAAGTATCCATGACAAAGATATTTTGTTTACATATTTGAATTTCCCATGGTAAAATGGTCTAGAAGCACATACTTTAATATCAGAAATAGAACCCATGTCGAACGGTGTTATCTGCAAAAGATGAATATTTTAACAGTAATAAGATACAGTGGAGAATTCTCTCATAAAACGTATAGATAAGGATAAAAACCAAAGAACAGGAATTTTGCTTAATGTCTCAGTGGATAGGGAGGAACTGTAAGAGGCAATCACTGAATATCAAGGTGTAGAGGTGGAAAATCACCGTCACATGATATCTAGGTGGCAGTCCACTGCCATAATAATAGCATGTCAAGGAAAATGGACTGCAGTGCAAGCGTTCCCATTAAAACCTATATCTTTATCTCAGGCTTACTGTATTTAGCCAAGTATAAGGTGATTCCGATTATAAGACAATCCCCCTTTTTACAAGAGGTTTCTTAAGAAAAATTTATTTTTAACATGTTCTGACTTATAAAAATTCTATACTATTTTACTGACTTAAAGTATCTGCCTAAAATGTTAACATTATGCCTATACCAAATTTATGCCATTTTTTGGTTGTCTGCATTTTGATAAAACCGGGAGAAATAAAATAAACAGAAAGAAATGGTTTACATTAATTTGTGGACCATTTCCTTTTCTACATTTTTCCTTTACTAACCCTGTCATCTTTTGTGTTAAGCTTTTGTAATAATAATAATCATCATCATCATCATCATGCTAATGGAACATCTGAGAAATTTATATCTTCATTGTCACAAATATTTGGCTGTTTATTCCAAACATATCATCTGTCCACTGCTCTCTCATTGGCTGTGTAGAACTAGCAGTTGACACACTCTCTGTCATTCTTGTCATAGGTCACAGTGAGCGTCAACAGCATTGCAACACGAAGCACCTAAGTGCACCCCTGGCTCTCAACTAGACTTTTATCATCTCCAGCAGAAATGACCACTATTTTCTCAAATTTTAAAGTCACTTCAATTCCGACTGTGAATGGGTTCAGACGAACTGCAGTTTAAATGTGGTAGATGTTCCTAAAAGCCAAAGTATGTGGTATAGATTCCCACAGTTGGTAATATGACGTAATTTGCTGCCCACTCGCTACTTCCCTCCTCACACTCTTCTAGTTCTCAGCCAAGCTGATATCACTGTCACCCCTCCAAACCTTCCATGTTACTGTGCTTCAGCAGCTGTGAAACATGGACCACAATATTTTCTCCAGTGCAAGTCATATGTAACAACAGCAACTAATACATAAATAAAAGATCACAGTCACAAGCACAATTCTGTCCGATTTTCGAACTTTTGCTCGCCCTCAATCTACTGACCTCTGTTGGTACTACCTCCATGATGATTCTCGCTGCTGTAATTTATTCTCATAACAATTACAGTCAGTTTAATTTGAGTGATTTTGTTTGTTAGACATTTCATTCTTGATTAACTTGTTTCATCTGAATGCCACCATGTTCTAAAGCTGATTAAAAGCTGGCAACATTTTACCTGGTATTCTAATATGTGAACAGCCACAGAGTTTCTTATTTGCAACCAACTTAGTAAATCTTTACAGTCTCAAGTTAAATATTAATCAGGGTTTAGAACCAAGTAATATTTTTTGAAGAACAACAATTCCCCTTTTGAATGTTACTTTTACTTAAAAAGCAAGTTGGTGTTTGTACAAGGTATCAATACAGGTGTGAGAACTTTTATTCCTAACCTTTCAAATACTACAAGAGTTTGTAAGATGATAGAATTTTATGCTGTTTCGCCCTGTGTTTCAGGACATTGTCAAATTTTAAGCAAAACAGTAAATCATTGTTATGACTAGTTCATAGTTTCTCGTGTAGTAGTTGCATTAGCACTGCACGAATCAAATGTCACATGATTGTTTGAGCAATGTCGATACTCTATCGAGCGCTTCAGCGTATTGGGAAATCGTGAGCCTCTTCAAAGGCGAGTATCGTTTGCCCAGCCCTGCCCTTCCAGATTCTTCAATACATATATCTACCTGTGACCTCAATATCCAAGTCTGCATCTATAAATATACTCTATTAAACAATGTAAAAATGTTAACCTCAGCAGAAATAGTTTAATCTGCGAATAGATTTCACCACCATGTTATAGTTCTGGGTGGAGATTTTAATTTGCCGGATATGGACTGGGAGACTCAAACATTCATAATGGGTGGTAGGGATAAAGAATCCAGTGAAATTTTTTAAAGTGATTTATCTGAAAACTGCCTTGAGCAGTTAAACAGAGAACCGGCTCGTGGTGATAACATATTAGACCTTCTGGTGACATTCAGACCTGAACTATTTGAAACTGTTAACGCAGAACAGGGAATCAGTGATCATAAAGCGGTTACTGCATCGATGATTTCAGCCGTAAATAGAAATATTAAAAAAGGTAGGAAGATTTTTCTGTTTAGCAAAAGTGACAAAAAGCAGATTACAGAGTACCTGACGGCTCAACACAAAACTTTTGTCTCAAGTACAGATAGTGTTGAGGATCAGTGGACAAAGCCCACACAGAAGCATACCGACAATCCTTATTTCCACGAACAATACGAGACTGAAATAGAAGGGAGAACTGATAGAGGTACTCGAGGTACCCTCCACCACACACCGTCAGGTGGCTTGCGGAGTATGGATGTAGATGTAGATGTCGATGTAGAATATAAGATGACCCTGTATTTTTCGAATGACAAATTTGGGGAAAATCTCGTTGTATAATCGGATAAATATGGTATGTATTTTTCTACATGATTTATTTTTTCAGTTGTATACAGATTTGTACCAGAAGATTCAGCTGTAAGTGCTGCAAAACCAGCAGTGTTTAAGAATAAAAGGATTTTACAGCTGAAGTGGTGTTATTTCTCAGCACAAAATATCATGGCTGTGGTAGCTGAGACTATAAAGTTTTTTGCATCTTCCACTGACTTCTACATCGTTTGCTGCAGAGTACCATAGACTGTAAATGTAATGTTTGTTTTGTCTACCTATTTATTGGATTTGTGCATAAGTTAGTAGCATTTTTCCATAAGTTTAATAAACACAACAGATACAGAAAACAGAGACTTTAGTCATGAGTAATATATTCTCCTTTACTGTTTACAACAGTCAGTCATTGGCCAGTGCTGGGGTAACTGTTCGATTCCGTGACTGTAGAAATCATGTGGTCTTAAGATGAAGAACTCGTCAAGCCATATTCAGCGCACATTTTCAGCTGGAAAGGAAGTTCGTTGAAGTTTGTTAGATAAAGAGCACCAAAGGTGAAAATCTGAGGGTGCGAGATCAGGTGAGTAAGGTGGGTGCAGAATGACTTCCCAACCTGAGTCCTGTATAGCGTTTATTGTCAGTCTAGCAGAATGCGGGCAGTTGTTATCGTGGAGTAGCATCACTTCAGGCAGTCTTCCTGGTCGTTGTCCTTGGACTGCATCTGCAAGAGGTCTCATTTGTTGACAGTAAATGTAAGCAGTGGTGGTTACACTTCGGGGAAGCATTTCATAGTATACCTCACCGTTGGTGTTCCACCTGATGCTTAACATTATCTTTTGTGGATGCATGCATGTCTCTTTAAGGGGAGTTGCTGCTTTGTTTTGGCTCATCCATTCTATTCTTTTCCTCGTTTCAGCATAAAGACACAATTTGTCACTACCAGTAATGATACAGTATAGGAACGGTTGTTGTTCATGTTGTTCACAAGCCAATAGATAACGATCAAGTGGAAATACACATATGGCCATCCATGGGGTTTTGGCTTAGAACATGAAGTACCTATACACCCGATTTTTTGAACCATCCCCATTGCATGCAGATGCCACACACTGATGGAATTATCACAGTTCATCACATTTGCCGGCTCTCGAGTACACTGACCAAATTTTTCAGTTAACACATACTTAAAACAAATAAAATGGTGTGCATCTTCATATTTCTGCAGCACAATGATTGTTCCATAAAATTTTGGGCCTGCAGCCATATAAGTTTCTCTTCTTCTTCTTCTTCTTCTTCTTCTTCTTCTTCTAATATTTTGGCTGTATATCGTCAAGCCATCTTCAGAGTAAGCCGAGGTAGCAGACTGAAGTCTCAGCTCACTCTGAAGATGGCTCAACGGTATACAGTCGAAATATTAGAAGAAGAAAAAGTGAAATTTATGCGGCTCCATACCTGAAATTTTATGGAACAAATAAAATGGTGTAATAAGGTAATATGAAAACGGAGTCTCTTATTTGTGGTTAATAAACTAGCTCCTAAAAATATAGGTGTGATGCCCTTTTGCCTGTGGTAGTTAAGTCTTTTTTGTATTAAAATTTTCCACAAATAGTAAGTTCTAGGGCAAAATTAGTTTGCAGTGTCAGAAGTTGGTTAAAAAAAACCTTTCCCATGATTCCTAATTCATCCCTGTATGGTTAATATATACACACACACTTCGTAGAATAAAAGGTTCTGCATACTACCTGTACATAAGCAATAATAAAGACATGTG